>NW_026894361.1:0-141920 GCF_032452875.1 Bos javanicus | reverse complement strand
TGATCAGTGCATGGGCCAGTCATGTGATCAGTGCATGATATAGACGTGATCAGTGCATGATCAGTCACGTGATCAGTGCATGATCAGCCACGTGATCAGTGCATGATAGCCAGTGAATGAGTGCATGATAGCCAGATGATCAGTGCATGATCAGTCACGTGATCAGTGTATGATCAGCCACGTGATCAGTGCATGATAGCCACTGATCAGTGCATGATCAGCCACGTGATCAGTGCATGATCAGTTACGTGATCAGTGTATGATCAGCCACGTGATCAGTGCATGGTCAGACACGTGAACAGTGTATGATCAGCCACGTGATCAGTGCATGATAGCCACGTGATCAGTGCATGATCAGTCACGTGATCAGTGTATGATCAGCCACGTGAACAGTGCATGCTCAGTCACGTGATCAGGGCCTGCTGAGCTGCGTGATTACTGTCTGCTCATCTGCTTGACAATTGCCAGCTGAGCTGCACGTTCCTGCCTGTCATCTGCTTGACAATTATCAGCTGTGCTGCGTAATTCCTGCCTGCTCAGCTGCTTGATTATTGCCAGCTGAGCAGCATGATTCCTCACAGCTGAGTTCCATGATTATTGCCTGCTGACTGTTTGTTCGTGCCTACTCAGCTCTTTGTTATTGCCTCCAGAGGCACATGATCAGTGTATGATAGCAAACATGATCAGTGCATGATCAGTCACATGATCAGCGCCATCAAGTCACGTGATCACTACATGATAGTCATGTGATCAGTCCATGCTCAGTCACGGTATCAGTGCATGATCAGCCACGTGATCAGTGCATGATCAGCCACGTGATCAGTGCATGATGACACCTGTGATCAGTGCATGATCAGTCACGTGATCAGTGCATGATCAGGCACGTGATCAGTGCATGATCAGCCACGTGATCAGTGCATGATAGCCACGTGATCAGTGCATGATCAGTCACCTGATGGGTGTATGATCAGTCACGTGACCAGTACATGGTAGCTACATGATCATTGCATGATCAGCCACGTGAGTAGTGCATGATAGCCACGTGATCAGTGCATGATCAGTCACGTGATCAGTGCATGATCAGTCACGTGATCAGTGCATGATCAGTCACGTGATCAGTGCATGATCAGCCACGTGATCAGTGCATGATCAGTCACGTGATCAGTGCATGATCATCCACGTGATCAGTGCATGATCAGTCACGTGATCAGTGCATGATAGAGCGTGATCAGTGCATGATCAGTCACGTGATCAGTGCATGATAGCCACGTGATCAGTGCATGATCAGTCACGTGATCAGTGCATGATCAGTCACGTGACCAGTGCATGGTAGCTACATGATCATTGCATGATCAGCCACGTGATCAGTGCATGATAGCCACGTGATCAGTGCATGATCAGTCACGTGATCAGTGCATGATCAGTCACGTGATCAGTGCATGATCAGCCACGTGATCAGTGCATGATCAGCCACGTGATCAGTGCATGATAGCCACGTGATCAGTGCATGATCAGTCACGTGATCAGTGCATGATCAGGCACGTGATCAGTGCATGATCAGCCACGTGATCAGTGCATGATAGCCACGTGATCAGTGCATGATCAGTCACGTGATCAGTGCATGATCAGTCACGTGACTGGTACATGATTTGCTACGTGATCATTGCATGATCAGCCACGTGAGTAGTGCATGATAGCCACGTGATCAGTGCATGATCAGTCACGTGATCAGTGCATGATCATCACGTGAACAGTGCATGATCAGTCACGTGATCAGTGCATGATCAGCCACGTGATCAGTGCATGATCTGTCACATGATCAGTGCATGTCATCCACGTGATCAGTGCATGATCAGTCACGTGATCAGTGCATGATAGCGCGTGATCAGTGCATGATCAGTCACGTGATCAGTGCATGATAGCCACGTGATCAGTGCATGATCAGTCACGTGATCAGTATGATCAGTCACGTGACCAGTGCATGATAGCTACATGATCAGTGCATGATCAGCCACGTGATCAGTGCATGATAGCCACGTGATCAGTGCATGATAGTCACGTGATCAGTGCATGATCAGTCACGTGATCAGTGCATGATCAGCCACGTGATCAGTGCATGATCAGCCAGGATCAGTGCATGATAGCCACGTGATCAGTGCATGATCAGTCACGTGATCAGTGCATGATCAGTCACGTGATCAGTGCATGATCAGCCACGTGATCAGTGCATGATAGCCACGTGATCAGTGCATGATCAGTCACGTGATCAGTGCATGATCAGTCACTGATCAGTGCATGGTAGCTACATGATCATTGCATGATCAGCCACGTGATCAGTGCATGATAGCCACGTGATCAGTGCATGATCAGCCACGTGATCAGTGCATGATCAGTCACGTGATCAGTGCATGATCAGCCACGTGATCAGTGCATGATCAGCCACGTGATCAGTGCATGATAGCCACGTGATCAGTGCATGATCAGTCACGTGATCAGTGCATGATCAGTCACGTGATCAGTGCATGATCAGCCACGTGATCAGTGCATGATCAGCCATGATCAGTGCATGATCAATCACGTGATCAGTGCATGATCAGTCACGTGATCAGTGCAGTGGCTACGTGATCAGTGCATGATCAGCCACGTGATCAGTGCATGATAGTCACGTGATCAGTGCATGATCAGTCACGTGATCAGTGCATGATCAGTCACGTGATCAGTGCATGATCAGTCACGTGATCAGTGCATGATCAATTACGTGATCAGTGCATGATCAGTCACGTGATCAGTGCATGATAGCTACATGTGATCAGTGCATGATCAGCCACGTGATCAGTGCATGATAGCCACGTGATCAGTGCATGATAGCACGTGATCAGTGCATGATCAGTCATGTGATCGTGTGTGATCAGCCACGTGATCAGTGCATGATATCCACGTGATCAGTGCATGATAGCCACGTGATCAGTGCATGATGCACGTGATCAGTGCATGATCAGTCACGTGATACATGTGTGATCAGCCACGTGATCAGTGCATGATGAGCCACGTGATCAGTGCATGATCAATTACGTGATCAGTGCATGATCAGTCACGTGACCAGTACATGGTTGCTACGTGATCATTGCATGATCAGCCACGTGAGCAGAGCATGATAGCGTGATCAGTGCATGATCAGTCACGTGATCAGTACATGATCAGTCACGTGAACAGTGCATGATCATTTACGTGATCTGTGCATGATCAGTCACGTGACCAGTATATGGTAGCTACGTGATCATTCCATGACGAGCCACGTGAGCAGTGCATGATAGCCACGTGATGTGTGCATGATCAGTTACGTGAGCAGAGTATGATCAGCCACGTGATCAGTGCATGAGTGCCACGTGATCAGTGCATGATATGTCACGTGACAGGTGTGTGATCAGCCACGTGAACAGTGCATGTTCAGCCACGTGATCAGTGCATGATAGCCACGTGATCAGTGCATGATCAGTTACGTGAGCAGTGTATGATCAGCCACGTGATCAGTGCATGGTCAGACACGTGAACAGTGTATGATCAGCCACGTGATCAGTGCATGATATCCAAGTGATCAGTGCATGATCAGCACGTGATCAGTGTATGATCAGCCACGTGAACAGTGCATGCTCAGTCACGTGATCTGGGCCTGCTGAGCTGCGTGATTACTGTCTGCTCATCTGCTTGACAATTGCCAGCTGAGCTGCACGATTCCTGCCTGTCATCTGCTTGACAATTGCCAGCTGTGCTGCGTAATTCCTGCCTGCTCAGCTGCTTGATTATTGCCAGCTGAGCAGCATGATTCCTCACAGCTGAGTTCCATGATTATTGCCTGCTGACTGTTTGATTCGTGCCTACTCAGCTCTTTGTTTATTGCCTCCAGAGGCACATGATCAGTGTATGATAGCAAACATGATCAGCGCATGATCAGTCACATGATCAGCGCCATTAAGTCACGTGATCACTACATGATAGTCATGTGATCAGTCCATGCTCAGTCACGGTATCAGTGCATGATCAGCCACGTGATCAGTGCATGATCAGCCACGTGATCAGTTCATGATAGCCACGTGATCAGTGCATGATCAGTCACGTGATCAGTGCATGATCAGGCAGGTGATCAGTGCATGATCAGCCACGTGATCAGTGCATGATAGCCACGTGATCAGTGCATGATCAGTCACCTGATGGGTGTATGATCAGTCACGTGACCAGTACATGGTAGCTACATGATCATTGCATGATCAGCCACGTGAGTAGTGCATGATGCCACGTGATCAGTGCATGATCAGTCACGTGATCAGTGCATGATCAGTCACGTGACAGTGCATGATAAGTCACGTGATCAGTGCATGATCAATTGTGATCAGTGCATGATCAGTCACGTGATCAGTGCATGATAGCCACGTGATCAGTGCATGATCAGCCACGTGATGCAGTGCATGATAGCCACGTGATCAGTGCATGATCAGTCGCATGATCAGTGCATGATCAGCCACGTGATCAGTGCATGATCAGTCACGTGATCAGTGCATGATATAGACGTGATCAGTGCATGATCAGTCACGTGATCAGTGCATGATCAGCCACGTGATCAGTGCATGATAGCCACGTGATCAGTGCATGATCAGCCAGATGATCAGTGCATGATCAGTCACGTGATCAGTGCATGATCAGCCACGTGATCAGTGCATGATAGCCACTGATCAGTGCATGATCAGCCACGTGATCAGTGCATGATCAGTCACGTGATCAGTGCATGATCAGCCACGTGATCAGTGCATGATCAGCCACGTGATCAGTGCATGATCAGTTACGTGAGCAGTGTATGATCAGCCACGTGATCAGTGCATGTCAGACACGTGAACAGTGTATGATCAGCCACGTGATCAGTGCATGATAGCCGTGATCAGTGCATGATCAGTCACGTGATCAGTGTATGATCAGCCACGTGAACAGTGCATGCTCAGTCACGTGATCTGGGCCTGCTGAGCTGCGTGATTACTGTCTGCTCATCTGCTTGACAATTGCCAGCTGAGCTGCACGATTCCTGCCTGTCATCTGCTTGACAATTGCCAGCTGTGCTGCGTAATTCCTGCCTGCTCAGCTGCTTGATTATTGCCAGCTGAGCAGCATGATTCCTCACAGCTGAGTTCCATGATTATTGCCTGCTGACTGTTTGATTCGTGCCTACTCAGCTCTTTGTTTATTGCCTCCAGAGGCACATGATCAGTGTATGATAGCAAACATGATCAGTGCATGATCAGTCACATGATCAGCGCCATTAAGTCACGTGATCACTACATGATAGTCATGTGATCAGTCCATGCTCAGTCACGGTATCAGTGCATGATCAGCCACGTGATCAGTGCATGATCAGCCACGTGATCAGTGCATGATCAGCCACGTGATCAGTGCATGATCAGTCACGTGATCAGTGCATGATAGGCACGTGATCAGTGTGATCAGCCACGTGATCAGTGCATGATAGCCACGTGATCAGTGCATGATCAGTCACCTGATCAGTGTATGATCAGTCACGTGACCAGTACATGGTAGCTACATGATCATTGCATGATCAGCCACGTGATAGTGCATGATAGCCACGTGATCAGTGCATGATCAGTCACGTGATCAGTGCATGATCAGTCACGTGATCAGTGCATGATCAGTCACGTGATCAGTGCATGATCAGCCACGTGATCAGTGCATGATCAGCCACGTGATCAGTGCATGATAGCTACGTGATCAGTGCATGATCAGCCACGTGATCAGTGCATGATAGCCACGTGATCAGTGCATGATCAGCATGATCAGTGCATGATCAGTCACGTGATCAGTGCATGATCACGTGATCATGCATGATCAGCCACGTGTCAGTGCATGATAGCCACGTGATCAGTGCATGATCAGTCACATGATCAGTGCATGATCATCACGTGATCAGTGCATGATCAGCCACGTGATCAGTGCATGATCAGTCACGTGATCAGTGCATGATCAGCCACGTGATCAGTGCATGATAGCCACGTCATGATAGCCAGTGATCAGTGCATGATCAGTCACGTGATCAGTGCATGATCAGCCACGTGATCAGTGCATGATGCACTGATCAGTGCATGATCACGTGATCAGTGCATGATCAGCCACGTGATCAGTGCATGATCAGCCACGTGATCAGTGCATGATCAGCCACGTGATCAGTGCATGATCAGCCACGTGATCAGTGCATGATCAGCCACGTGATCAGTGCATGATCAGTCACGTGATCAGTGTATGATCAGCCACGTGATCAGTGCATGATAGCCACGTGATCAGTGCATGATCAGTCACGTGATCAGTGTATGATCAGCCACGTGAACAGTGCATGCTCAGTCACGTGATCAGGGCCTGCTGAGCTGCGTGATTACTGTCTGCTCATCTGCTTGACAATTGCCAGCTGAGCTGCACGATTCCTGCCTGTCATCTGCTTGACAATTGCCAGCTGTGCTGCGTAATTCCTGCCTGCTCAGCTGCTTGATTATTGCCAGCTGAGCAGCATGATTCCTCACAGCTGAGTTCCATGATTATTGCCTGCTGACTGTTTGATTCGTGCCTACTCAGCTCTTTGTTTATTGCCTCCAGAGGCACATGATCAGTGTATGATAGCAAACATGATCAGTGCATGATCAGTCACATGATCAGCGCCATTAAGTCACGTGATCACTACATGATAGTCATGTGATCAGTCCATGCTCAGTCACGGTATCAGTGCATGATCAGCCACGTGATCAGTGCATGATCAGCCACGTGATCAGTTCATGATCAGCCACGTGATCAGTGCATGATCAGTCACGTGATCAGTGCATGATCAGGCGTGATCAGTGCATGATCAGCCACGTGATCAGTGCATGATAGCCACGTGATCAGTGCATGATCAGTCACCTGATGGGTGTATGATCAGTCACGTGACCAGTACATGGTAGCTACATGATCATTGCATGATCAGCCACGTGATAGTGCATGATGCCACGTGATCAGTGCATGATCAGTCACGTGATCAGTGCATGATCAGTCACGTGATCAGTGCATGATAGTCACGTGATCAGTGCATGATCAGCCACGTGATCAGTGCATGATCAGTCACGTGATCAGTGCATGATAGCTACGTGATCAGTGCATGATCAGCCACGTGATCAGTGCATGATAGCCACGTGATCAGTGCATGATCAGTCATGATCAGTGTATGATCATCCACGTGATCAGTGCATGATCAGTCACGTGATCAGTGCATGATCAGGCATGATCAGTGCATGATCAGTCACGTGATCAGTGCATGATCAGCCACGTGATCAGTGCATGATAGCCAGTGAATCAGTGCATGATAGCCAGTGATCAGTGCATGATCAGTCACGTGATCAGTGCATGATCAGCCACGTGATCAGTGCATGATAGCCACTGATCAGTGCATGATCAGTCACGTGATCAGTGCATGATCAGTCACGTGATCAGTGCATGATCAGCCACGTGATCAGTGCATGATCAGCCACGTGATCAGTGCATGATCAGCCACGTGATCAGTGCATGATCAGCCACGTGATCAGTGCATGATCAGTCACGTGCAGTGTATGATCAGCCACGTGATCAGTGCATGATAGCCACGTGATCAGTGCATGATCAGTCACGTGATCAGTGTATGATCAGCCACGTGAACAGTGCATGCTCAGTCACGTGATCAGGGCCTGCTGAGCTGCGTGATTACTGTCTGCTCATCTGCTTGACAATTGCCAGCTGAGCTGCACGATTCCTGCCTGTCATCTGCTTGACAATTGCCAGCTGTGCTGCGTAATTCCTGCCTGCTCAGCTGCTTGATTATTGCCAGCTGAGCAGCATGATTCCTCACAGCTGAGTTCCATGATTATTGCCTGCTGACTGTTTGATTCGTGCCTACTCAGCTCTTTGTTTATTGCCTCCAGAGGCACATGATCAGTGTATGATAGCAAACATGATCAGTGCATGATCAGTCACATGATCAGCGCCATTAAGTCACGTGATCACTACATGATAGTCATGTGATCAGTCCATGCTCAGTCACGGTATCAGTGCATGATCAGCCACGTGATCAGTGCATGATCAGCCACGTGATCAGTGCATGATAGCCACGTGATCAGTGCATGATCAGTCACGTGATCAGTGTGACCAGGCAGGTGATCAGTGCATGATCAGCCACGTGATCAGTGCATGATAGCCACGTGATCAGTGCATGATCAGTCACCTGATGGTCATGATCAGTCACGTGACCAGTACATGGTAGCTACATGATCATTGCATGATCAGCCACGTGAGTAGTGCATGATAGCCACGTGATCAGTGCATGATCAGTCACGTGATCAGTGCATGATCAGTCACGTGATCAGTGCATGATCAGTCACGTGATCAGTGCATGATCAGCCACGTGATCAGTGCATGATCTCACGTGATCAGTGCATGATCATCCACGTGATCAGTGCATGATCAGTCATGTGATCAGTGCATGATATAGACGTGATCAGTGCATGATCAGTCACGTGATCAGTGCATGATCAGCCACGTGATCAGTGCATGATCAGTCACGTGATCAGTGCATGATCAGTCACGTGACCAGTACATGGTAGCTACATGATCAGTGCATGATCAGCCACGTGATCAGTGCATGATAGCCACGTGATCAGTGCATGATAGTCACGTGATCAGTGCATGATCAGTCACGTGATCAGTGCATGATCAGCCACGTGATCAGTGCATGATCAGCCACGTGATCAGTGCATGATAGCCATGTGATCAGTGCATGATCAGTCACGTGATCAGTGCATGATCAGGCACGTGATCAGTGCATGATCAGCCACGTGATCAGTGCATGATAGCCACGTGATCAGTGCATGATCAGTCACGTGATCAGTGCATGATCAGTCACTGACCAGTACATGGTAGCTACATGATCATTGCATGATCAGCCACGTGATCAGTGCATGATAGCCACGTGATCAGTGCATGATCAGTCACGTGATCAGTGCATGATCAGTCATGTGATCAGTGCATGATCAGGCACGTGATCAGTGCATGATCAGCCACGTGATCAGTGCATGATAGCCACGTGATCAGTGCATGATCAGTCACGTGATCAGTGCATGATCAGTCACGTGATCAGTGCATGATCAGCCACGTGATCAGTGCATGATCAGCCACGTGATCAGTGCATGATCAATCACGTGATCAGTGCATGATCAGTCACGTGATCAGTGCATGGTAGCTACGTGATCAGTGCATGATCAGCCACGTGATCAGTGCATGATAGCCACGTGATCAGTGCATGATCAGTCACGTGATCAGTGCATGATCAGTCACGTGATCAGTGCATGACAGTCACGTGATCAGTGCATGATCAATACGTGATCAGTGCATGATCAGTCACGTGATCAGTGCATGATAGCACGTGATCATTGCATGATCACACGTGATCAGTGCATGATGCCACGTGATCAGTGCATGATAGCACGTGATCAGTGCATGATCAGTCATGTGATCGTGTGTGATCAGCCACGTGATCAGTGCATGATATCCACGTGATCAGTGCATGATAGCCACGTGATCAGTGCATGGAGCCACGTGATCAGTGCATGATCAGTCACGTGATACATGTGTGATCAGCCACGTGATCAGTGCATGATGAGCCACGTGATCAGTGCAGGATCAATTACGTGATCAGTGCATGATCAGTCACGTGACCAGTACATGGTTGCTACGTGATCGTTGCATGATCAGCCACGTGAGCAGTGCATGATAGCCACGTGATCAGTGCATGATCAGTCACGTGATCAGTACATGATCAGTCACGTGAACAGTGCATGATCATTTACGTGATCTGTGCATGATCAGTCACGTGACCAGTATATGGTAGCTACGTGATCATTCCATGACGAGCCACGTGAGCAGTGCATGATAGCCACGTGATGTGTGCATGATCAGTTACGTGAGCAGAGTATGATCAGCCACGTGATCAGTGCATGAGTGCCACGTGATCAGTGCATGATATGTCACGTGACAGGTGTGTGATCAGCCACGTGAACAGTGCATGTTCAGCCACGTGATCAGTGCATGATAGCCACGTGATCAGTGCATGATCAGTTACGTGAGCAGTGTATGATCAGCCACGTGATCAGTGCATGGTCAGACACGTGAACAGTGTATGATCAGCCACGTGATCAGTGCATGATATCCAAGTGATCAGTGCATGATCATCACGTGATCAGTGTATGATCAGCCACGTGAACAGTGCATGCTCAGTCACGTGATCAGGCCTGCTGAGCTGCGTGATTACTGTCTGCTCATCTGCTTGACAATTGCCAGCTGAGCTGCACGATTCCTGCCTGTCATCTGCTTGACAATTGCCAGCTGTGCTGCGTAATTCCTGCCTGCTCAGCTGCTTGATTATTGCCAGCTGAGCAGCATGATTCCTCACAGCTGAGTTCCATGATTATTGCCTGCTGACTGTTTGATTCGTGCCTACTCAGCTCTTTGTTTATTGCCTCCAGAGGCACATGATCAGTGTATGATAGCAAACATGATCAGTGCATGATCAGTCACATGATCAGCGCCATTAAGTCACGTGATCACTACATGATAGTCATGTGATCAGTCCATGCTCAGTCACGGTATCAGTGCATGATCAGCCACGTGATCAGTGCATGATCAGCCACGTGATCAGTGCATGATCAGCACGTGATCAGTGCATGATCAGTCACGTGATCAGTGCATGATCAGGCACGTGATCAGTGCATGATCAGCGTGATCAGTGCATGATCAGTCACGTGATCAGTGCATGATCAGCCACGTGATCAGTGCATGATCAGCCACGTGATCAGTGCATGATCTCACGTGATCAGTGCATGATCAGTCACGTGACCAGTGCATGATAGCCACGTGATCAGTGCATGATCAGCCACGTGATCAGTGCATGATCAGCCACGTGATCAGTGCATGATCAGTCACGTGATCAGTGCATGATCAGCCACGTGATCAGTGCATGATCAGTCACGTGATCAGTGCATGATCAATTACGTGATCAGTGCATGATCAGTCACGTGATCAGTGCATGGTAGCTACGTGATCAGTGCATGATCAGCACGTGATCAGTGCATGATAGCCACGTGATCAGTGCATGATCAGTCACATGATCAGTGCATGATCATCCGTGATCAGTGCATGATCAGTCATGTGATCAGTGCATGATATAGACGTGATCAGTGCATGATCAGTTGATCAGTGCATGATCAGCCACGTGATCAGTGCATGATAGCCAGTGATCAGTGCATGATAGCCAGTGATCAGTGCATGATGAGTCACGTGATCAGTGCATGATCAGCCACGTGATCAGTGCATGATCAGCCACGTGATCAGTGCATGATCAGCCACGTGATCAGTGCATGATCAGTTACGTGAGCAGTGCATGATCAGCCACGTGATCAGTGCATGGTCAGACACGTGAACAGTGCATGATCAGCCACGTGATCAGTGCATGATAGCCACGTGATCAGTGCATGATCAGTCACGTGATCAGTGCATGATCAGCCACGTGAACAGTGCATGCTCAGTCACGTGATCTGGGCCTGCTGAGCTGCGTGATTACTGTCTGCTCATCTGCTTGACAATTGCCAGCTGAGCTGCACGATTCCTGCCTGTCATCTGCTTGACAATTATCAGCTGTGCTGCGTATTCCTGCCTGCTCAGCTGCTTGATTATTGCCAGCTGAGCAGCATGATTCCTCACACTGAGTTCCATGATTATTGCCTGCTGACTGTTTGATTCGTGCCTACTCAGCTCTTTGTTTATTGCCTCCAGAGGCACATGATCAGTGTATGATAGCAAACATGATCAGTGCATGATCAGTCACATGATCAGTGCCATTAAGTCACGTGATCACTACATGATAGTCACGTGATCAGTGCATGATCAGTCACGGTATCAGTGCATGATCAGCCACGTGATCAGTGCATGATCAGCCACGTGATCAGTGCATGATCATACGTGATCAGTGCATGATCAGTCACGTGATCAGTGCATGATCAGGCACGTGATCAGTGCATGATCAGCCACGTGATCAGTGCATGATAGCCACGTGATCAGTGCATGATCAGTCACGTGATGGGTGTATGATCAGTCACGTGACCAGTACATGGTAGCTACATGATCATTGCATGATCAGCCACGTGAGTAGTGCATGATAGCCACGTGATCAGTGCATGATCAGTCACGTGATCAGTGCATGATCAGTCACGTGAACAGTGCATGATCAGTCACGTGATCAGTGCATGATCAGCCACGTGATCAGTGCATGATCAGTCCATGATCAGTGTATGATCATCCACGTGATCAGTGCATGATCAGTCATGTGATCAGTGCATGATATAGACGTGATCAGTGCATGATCAGTCACGTGATCAGTGCATGATAGCCACGTGATCAGTGCATGATCAGTCACGTGATCAGTGCATGATCAGTCACGTGATCAGTACATGGTAGCTACGTGATCAGTGCATGATCAGCCACGTGATCAGTGCATGATAGCCACGTGATCAGTGCATGATCAGTCACGTGATCAGTGCATGATCAGTCACGTATCAGTGCATGTCATCACGTGATCAGTGCATGATCAGCCAGTGATCAGTGCATGCTTCTGCAATCAGTGCATGATCATCCACGTGATCAGTGCATGATCAGCCACGTGATCAGTGCATGATCAGCCACGTGATCAGTGCATGATCAGCACGTGATCAGTGCATGATCAGTCACGTGATCAGTGTATGATCAGTCACGTGCCAGTACATGGTAGCTGTGATCAGTGCATGATCAGCATGAGTAATGCCGCTGATAGCCATGATCAGTGCATGATCAGTCACGTGATCAGTGCATGATCAGTCATGTGATCAGTGCATGATGAGACACGTGATCAGTGCATATGATCAGCCAAGTGATCAGTGCATGATAGCCACGTGATCAGTGCATGATCAGTCACGTGAGATGCATGATCAGTCACGTGATCAGTGCATGATCAGTACGTGATCAGTGCATGATCAGCCACGTGATCAGTGCATGATCAATTACGTGATCAGTGCATGATCAGTCAGCCAGCCCATATGGTAGCTCGTGATCATTGCATGATCAGCCACGTGATCAGTGCATGATAGCCACGTGATCAGTGCATGATCAGTCACGTGATCAGTGCATGATCAGTCACGTGATCAGTGCATGATCAGTCACGTGATCAGTGCATGATCAGTGCGATCAGTGTGATCAGTCACGTGATCAGTGCATGATAGCTCGTGATCAGTGCATGATCAGTCACGTGATCAGTGCATGATAGCGTGATCAGTGCATGATGTATGATCAGTGCATGATCAGTCACGTGATCGTGCATGATCAGCCATGATCAGTGCATGATAGCCACGTGATCAGTGCATGATAGCCACGTGATCAGTGCATGAAGCCACGTGATCAGTGCATGATCATCACGTGATCATGTGTGATCAGTCAGTCAGTGCATGATGAGCCACGTGATCAGTGCATGATCAGTCACGTGATCAGTGCATGATCAGTCACGTGACAGTGCATGGTGCACGTGTGATCGTGCATGATCAGCCACGTGAGCAGTGCATGATAGCCACGTGATCAGTGCATGATCAGTCACGTGATCAGTGCATGATCATCCACGTGATCAGTGCATGATCATTCACGTGATCAGTGCATGATCAGTCACGTGATCAGTATCATGTAGCTACGTGATCAGTGCATGAGCCACGTGATCAGTGCATGATAGCCACGTGATCAGTGCATGATCAGTCACGTGATCAGTGTATGATCAGCCGTGATCAGTGCATGATGCCACGTGATCAGTGCATGATCAGTCACGTGATCAGCATGTATCAGCCACGTGAACAGTGCATGCTCAGTCACGTGATCAGGGCCTGCTGAGCTGCGTGATTACTGTCTGCTCATCTGCTTGACAATTGCCAGCTGAGCTGCACGATTCCTGCCTGTCATCTGCTTGACAATTGCCAGCTGTGCTGCATGCATTCTGCCTGCTCAGCTGCTTGATTATTGCCAGCTGAGCAGCATGATTCCTCACAGCTGAGTTCCATGATTATTGCCTGCTGACTGTATGATTCGTGCCTACTCAGCTCTTTGTTTATTGCCTCCAGAGGCACATGATCAGTGTATGATAGCAAACATGATCAGTGCATGATCAGTCACATGATCAGTGCATTAAGTCACGTGATCAGCATGATAGTCATGTGATCAGTGCATGCTCAGTCACGTATCAGTGCATGATCAGCCACGTGATCAGTGCATGATATCCAAGTGATCAGTGCATGATCATCACGTGATCAGTGTATGATCAGCCACGTGAACAGTGCATGCTCAGTCACGTGATCAGGGCCTGCTGAGCTGCGTGATTACTGTCTGCTCATCTGCTTGACAATTGCCAGCTGAGCTGCACGATTCCTGCCTGTCATCTGCTTGACAATTGCCAGCTGTGCTGCGTAATTCCTGCCTGCTCAGCTGCTTGATTATTGCCAGCTGAGCAGCATGATTCCTCACAGCTGAGTTCCATGATTATTGCCTGCTGACTGATTCGTGCACTGCTCAGCTCTTTGTGTTCATTGCCTCCAGAGGCACGCAGATCAGTGTATGACAGCAAAGCATGATCAGTGCATGATCAGTCACATGATCAGTGCATGATCAGCCACGTGATCAGTGCATGATCAATTCGTGATCAGTGCATGATCAGTCACGTGATCAGTGCATGATAGCCACGTGATCAGTGCATGATCAGCACGTGATCAGTGCATGATCAGTCACATGATCAGTGCATGATCATCCACGTGATCAGTGCATGATCAGTCATGTGATCAGTGCATGATCAGTCGTGATCAGTGCATGATCAGTCACGTGATCAGCCACGTGATCAGGCGATATCAGTGCATGATCAGCCACGTGATCAGTGCATGATAGCCACGTGATCAGTATGATCAGTCATGGATAGTGGTGATCAGTGCCAGATCAGTGCATGATATCGAACATCAGCCACGTGATCAGTGCATGATCAGCCACGTGACAGTGTATGATCAGTCATTGATCAGTGTGATCAGTTGATCAGTGCATGATGATCAGTGCATGATCAGCCACGTGATCAGTGCATGATAGCCACGTGATCAGTGCATGATCAGCCACGTGATCAGTGCATGATAGTCACGTGATCAGTGCATGATCAGTCACGATGATGCAGGTGTGATCAGCCACGTGATCAGTGCATGATCAGCCACGTGATCAGTGCATGATCAGCCACGTGATCAGTGCATGATCAGCCACGTGATCAGTGCATGATAGCCACGTGATCAGTGCATGATCAGCCACGTGATCAGTGCATGATCAGCCACGTGATCAGTGCATGATCAACGTGATCAGTGCATGATCAATCACGTGATCAGTGCATGATCAGTCACGTGATCAGTGTATGATCAGCCACGCAGTGCATGCTCAGTCACGTGATCAGGGCCTGCTGAGCTGCGTGATTACTGTCTGCTCATCTGCTTGACAATTGCCAGCTGAGCTGCACGATTCCTGCCTGTCATCTGCTTGACAATTGCCAGCTGTGCTGCGTAATTCCTGCCTGCTCAGCTGCTTGATTATTGCCAGCTGAGCAGCATGATTCCTCACAGCTGAGTTCCATGATTATTGCCTGCTGACTGTTTGATTCGTGCCTACTCAGCTCTTTGTTTATTGCCTCCAGAGGCACATGATCAGTGTATGATAGCAAACATGATCAGCGCATGATCAGTCACATGATCAGCGCCATTAAGTCACGTGATCACTACATGATAGTCATGTGATCAGTCCATGCTCAGTCACGGTATCAGTGCATGATCAGCCACGTGATCAGTGCATGATCTGTCACATTAGTGTATGATCATCCACGTGATCAGTGCATGGGCAGTCATGTGATCAGTGCATGATATAGACGTGATCAGTGCATGATCAGTGCGTGATCAGTGCATGATAGCCACGTGATCAGTGCATGATCAGTCACCTGATGGGTGTATGATCATTCACGTGACCTGTACATGGTAGCTACATGATCATTGCATGATCAGCCACGTGAGTAGTGCATGATAGCCACGTGATCACTGCATGATCAGTCACGTGATCAGTGCATGATCAGTCATGTGACTACATGAGCTGCGTGATCATGCATGATCAGCCACGGTGCAGTGCATGATAGCCACGTGATCAGTGCATGATCAGACACGTGATCAGTATGATCAGTCACGTGATCAGTGCATGATCAGCCACGTGATCAGTGCATGACCAGTCACGTGATCAGTGTATGATCAGCCATGATCAGTGCATGATAGCCACGTGATCAGTGCATGATCAGTCACGTGATCAGTGCATGATCAGTCACGTGATCAGTGCATGATCAGCCACGTGATCAGTGCATGATCAGCCACGTGATCAGTGCATGATCAATTACGTGATCAGTGCATGATCACGTGATCAGTACATGTAGCCACGATCATTGCATGATCAGCCACGTGATCAGTGCATGATAGCCACGTGATCAGTGCATGATCAGCCACGTGATCAGTGCATGATCAGCCACGTGATCAGTGCATGATCAGTCACGATCAGTGCATGATCAGCCACGTGATCAGTGCATGATCAGTCACGTGATAGTGTGATCACACGTGATCAGTGCATGATCAGTCACGTGATCAGCATATGGTCAGCACGTGATCAGTGCATGATCAGCCACGTGATCTGCATGATAGCCACGATCAGTGCATGATCAGTCACGTGATCAGTGCATGATCAGCCACGTGATCAGTGCATGATCAGTCACGTGATCAGTGCATGATCAATACGTGATCAGTGCATGATCAGTCACGATCAGTGCATGATAGCTACGTGATCAGTGCATGTTGCGTGATCAGTGCATGATAGCCACGTGATCAGTGCATGATCTGTCGTGATCAGTGTATGATCATCCGGTGATCAGTGCATGATCATGTATGATCAGTGCATGATATCCACGTGATCAGTGCATGATCAGTACTGATCAGTGCATGATCAGCCACGTGATCAGTGCATGATAGCCAGTGCCAGTGCATGATCAGCCAGTGATCAGTGCATGATCAGTCACGTGATCAGTGCATGATGAGCCACGTGATCAGTGCATGATAGCCACGTGATCAGTGCATGATCAGTCACGTGATCAGTGCATGATCAGTCACGTGATCAGTGCATGATCAGCACGTGATCAGTGCATGATCAGCCACGTGATCAGTGCATGATCATCACGTGATCTGCATGATCAGCCACGTGATCAGTGCATGATCAGTCACGTGATCAGCATGATCAGCCACGTGATCAGTGCATGATCAGCCATGATCAGTGCATGATAGCCATGATCAGTATGATCAGTCCTGATCAGTGCATGATCAGTCATGATCAGTGATAGCCACGTGATCAGTGCATGATCAGCCACGTGATCAGTGCATGATAGCCACGTGATCAGTGCATGATAGCCACGTGATCAGTGCATGATCAGCTGTCACGTGATCAGTGCATGATAGCCACGTGATCAGTGCATGATCAGTCACGTGATCAGTGCATGATCAGTCACGTGATCAGTGCATGATCAGCCACGTGATCAGTGCATGATAGCCACGTGATCAGCATGATCAGTCACTGATCAGTGCATGATCAGTCACGTGACAGTGCATGGTAGCTACGTGATCATTGCATGATCAGCCACGTGATCAGTGCATGATAGCCACGTGATCAGTGCATGATCAGTCACGTGATCAGTGCATGATCAGTCACGTGATCAGTGCATGATAGCCACGTGATCAGTGCATGATCAGTCACGTGATCAGTGCATGATCAGCCACGTGATCAGTGCATGGCAGTCACGTGATCAGTGCATGATCAGCCACGTGATCAGTGCATGATCAGCCACGTGATCAGTGCATGATCAGTCACGTGATCAGTGCGATCAGCCACGTGATCAGTGCATGATATCCATGATCAGTGCATGATCAATCACGTGATCAGTGTATGATCAGCCACGTGAACAGTGCATGCTCAGTCACGTGATCAGGGCCTGCTGAGCTGCGTGATTACTGTCTGCTCATCTGCTTGACAATTGCCAGCTGAGCTGCATGATTCCTGCCTGTCATCTGCTTGACAATTGCCAGCTGTGCTGCGTAATTCCTGCCTGCTCAGCTGCTTGATTATTGCCAGCTGAGCAGCATGATTCCTCACAGCTGAGTTCCATGATTATTGCCTGCTGACTGTTTGATGCGTCTACTCAGCTCTTTGTTTATTGCCTCCAGAGGCACATGATCAGTGTATGATAGCAAACATGATCATGATCAGTCACATGATCAGAGCCATTAAGTCACGTGATCACTACATGATAGTCATGTGATCAGTCCATGCTCAGTCACGGTATCAGTGCATCAGCCACGTGATCAGTGCATGATCTGTCACATGATTAGTGTATGATCATCCACGTGATCAGTCATGGCAGTCATGTGATCAGTGCATGATATACCGTGATCAGCATGATCAGCACGTGATCAGTGCATGATAGCCACGTGATCAGTGCATGATCAGTCACCTGATGGGTGTATGATCATTCACGTGACCGTACATGGTAGCTATGATCAGTGTGATGATCAGCCACGTGATCAGTGCATGATAGCCACGTGATCAGTGCATGATCAGTCACGTGATCAGTGCATGATCAGTCACGTGATCAGTGCATGATCAGCCACGTGATCAGTGCATGATCAGCCACGTGATCAGTGCATGATCAGTCACGTGATCAGTGCATGAAGACGTGATCAGTGCATGATCAGCCACGTGATCAGTGCATGATAGCCACGTGATCAGTGCATGATCAGTCACGTGATCAGTGCATGATCAGTCACGTGATCAGTACATGGTACACGTGATCAGTGCATGATCAGCCACGTGATCAGTGCATGATAGCCACGTGATCACTGCATGATCAGTCACATGATCAGTGCGATCAGCCACGTGATCAGTGCATGATCAAGGCGCGATCATTGCATGATCAGCCACGAGCAGTGCATGAGATCACGCGATGTGTGCATGATCAGACACGCAGTGATCAGCATGATCAGTCACGCGATCAGTGCATGATCAGCCACGCGATCAGTGCATGATCAGTCACGTGATCAGTGCATGATCAGCCACGTGATCAGTGCATGATCAGCCACGTGATCAGTGCATGATCAGTCACGTGATCAGTGCATGATCAGCCACGTGATCAGTGCATGATCAGCCACGTGATCAGTGCATGATCAGTCACGATCAGTGCATGATCAGTCACGTGATCAGTGCATGATAGCCACGTGATCAGTGCATGATCAGCCACGTGATCAGTGCATGATAGCCACGATCAGTGCATGATCAGCCACGTGATCAGTGCATGATCAGTCACGTGATCAGTGCATGATCAGCCACGTGATCAGTGCATGATCAGCCACGTGATCAGTACATTATACGATCATGCATGTGCAATCACGTGATCAGTGCATGATAGCCACGTGATCAGTGCATGATCAGTCACGTGATCAGTGTGATCAGCCACGTGAACAGTGCATGCTCAGTCACGTGATCAGGGCTGCTGAGCTGCGTGATTACTGTTCGTCATGCTTGACAATTGCCAGCTGAGCTGCACGATTCCTGCCTGTCATCTGCTTGACAATTGCCAGCTGTGCTGCATATTCCTGCCTGCTCATCTACTTGATTATTGCCAGCTGAGCAGCATGATTTCTCAGAGCTGAGTTCCATGATTATTGCCTGACTGATTCTGCCTACTCAGCTCTTTGTTCATTGCTCCAGAGGCACATGATCAGTGTATGACACAAACATGATCAGCACATGATCAGTCACATGATCAGTGCATGATGCACGTGATCAGTGCATGATCAGTCACGTGATCAGTGCATGATCAGTCATGTGATCAGTACATGATAGCTGCGTGATCAGTGCATGATCAGCCACGTGATCAGTGCATGATCAGCCACGTGATCAGTGCATGATCAGCCACGTGATCAGTGCATGATCAGTCACGTGACAGTGCATGATAGCCACGTGATCAGTGCATGATCAGCCACGTGATCAGCATGATAGCCACGTGATCAGTGCATCAGCCACGTGATCAGTGCATGATAGCCACGTGATCAGTGCATGATCAGTCACGTGATACGCAGTGTGATCAGCCACGTGATCAGTGCATGATAGCCACGTGATCAGTGCATGATAGCCACGTGATCAGTGCATGATCAGTCACGTGATCAGTGCATGATCAGTCACGTGATACAGTGTGATCAGCCACGTGATCAGTGCATGAGCCACGTGATCAGTGCATGATCAATACGTGATCAGTGCATGATCAGTCACGTGACCAGTGCATGCGATGATTGCTACGCTGATCGCATGGCGATCAGCCACGCATACATGATCAGTCACGTGATCAGTGCATGATCAGTCACGTGAACAGTGCATGATAAGTCAACGTGATCAGTGCATGATCAATTACGTGATCAGCATGATCAGCCACGTGATCAGTGCATGGTAGCTACGTGATCATTGCATGATCAGCCACGTGAGCAGTGCATGATAGCCACGTGATCAGTGCATGATCAGTCACGTGATCAGTGCATGTTCATGCGTGATCAGTGCGATCAGTCATGTGATCAGTGCATGACATAGACGTGATCAGCATGATCAGCCACGTGATCAGTGCATGATCAGCCACGTGATCAGCATGATAGCCACGTGATCAGTGCATGATAGCCAGTGATCAGTGCATGATCAGTCACGTGATCAGTGCATGATAGCCATGATCAGTGCATGATAGCCACGTGATCAGTGCATGAAGTCACGTGATCAGTGCATGATCATCACGATCAGTGCATGATCAGCCACGTGATCAGTGCATGATCAGCCACGTGATCAGTGCATGATCAGTCACGTGATCAGTGCATGATCAGTCACGTGATCAGTGCATGATCAGCCACGTGATCAGTGCATGATCAGCCACGTGATCAGTGCATGATCAGTCACGTGATCAGTGCATGATCAGTCACGTGATCAGTGCATGATCAGCCACGTGATCAGTGCATGATCAGTCACGATAGTGCATGATCAGCCACGTGATCAGTGCATGATATCAGTGCATGATAGCCACGTGATCAGTGCATGATAGTACGTGATCAGTGCATGATCAGCCACGTGATCAGTGCATGATATCCACGTGATCAGTGCATGATAGCCACGTGATCAGTGCATGATAGTCACGGATCAGTGCATGATCAGTCACGTGATACAGTGTGATCAGCCACGTGATCAGTGCATGATGAGCCACGTGATCAGTGCAGGATCAATTACGTGATCAGTGCATGATCAGTCACGTGACCAGTACATGGTTGCTACGTGATCGTTGCATGATCAGCCACGTGAGCAGAGCATGATAGCCACGTGATCAGTGCATGATCAGTCACGTGATCAGTACATGATCAGTCACGTGAACAGTGCATGATCATTTACGTGATCTGTGCATGATCAGTCACGTGACCAGTATATGGTAGCTACGTGATCATTCCATGACGAGCCACGTGAGCAGTGCATGATAGCCACGTGATGTGCATGATGAGTTACGTGAGCAGAGTATGATCAGCCACGTGATCAGTGCATGAGTGCCGTGATCAGTGCATGATATGTCACGTGACAGGTGTGTGATCAGCCACGTGAACAGTGCATGTTCAGCCACGTGATCAGTGCATGATAGCTACGTGATCAGTGCATGATCAGTTACGTGAGCAGTGTATGATCAGCCACGTGATCAGTGCATGGTCAGACACGTGAACAGTGTATGATCAGCCACGTGATCAGTGCATGATATCCAAGTGATCAGTGCATGATCAATCACGTGATCAGTGTATGATCAGCCACGTGAACAGTGCATGCTCAGTCACGTGATCAGGGCCTGCTGAGCTGCGTGATTACTGTCTGCTCATCTGCTTGACAATTGCCAGCTGAGCTGCACGATTCCTGCCTGTCATCTGCTTGACAATTGCCAGCTGTGCTGCATAATTCCTGCCTGCTCAGCTGCTTGATTATTGCCAGCTGAGCAGCATGATTCCTCACAGCTGAGTTCCATGATTATTGCCTGCTGACTGTTTGATTCGTGCCTACTCAGCTCTTTGTTTATTGCCTCCAGAGGCACATGATCAGTGTATGATAGCAAACATGATCAGCGCATGATCAGTCACATGATCAGCGCCATTAAGTCACGTGATCACTACATGATAGTCATGTGATCAGTCCATGCTCAGTCACGGTATCAGTGCATGATCAGCCACGTGATCAGTGCATGATCTGTCACATGATTAGTGTATGATCATCCACGTGATCAGTGCATGGGCAGTCATGTGATCAGTGCATGATATAGACGTGATCAGTGCATGATCAGTCACGTGATCAGTGCATGATAGCCACGTGATCAGTGCATGATCTGTCACGTGATCAGTGCATGATCAGTCACGTGACCAGTACATGGTAGCTACATGATCATTGCATGATCAGCCACGTGATCAGTGCATGATAGCCACGTGATCAGTGCATGATCAGTCACGTGATCAGTGCATGATCAGTCACGTGATCAGTGCATGATCAGTCACGTGATCAGTGCATGATCAGCCACGTGATCAGTGCATGATAGCCACGTGATCAGTGCATGATCAGTCACGTGATCAGTGTATGATCAGGCACGTGATCAGTGCATGATCAGCCACGTGATCAGTGCATGATAGCCACGTGATCAGTGCATGATCAGTCACGTGATCAGTGCATGATCAGTCACGTGCAGTACATGTGTAGCCACGCGGATCAGTGCATGATCAGCCACGTGATCAGTGCATGATCAGCCACGTGATCAGTGCATGATCAGCACGTGATCTGCATGATCAGTCACGTGATCAGTGCATGATCAGCCACGTGATCAGTGCATGATCAGCCACGTGATCAGTGCATGATCAGTCACGTGAGTACATGATCAGCTCACGTGATCAGTGCATGATCAGACGTGATCAGTGCATGATCAGCCACGTGATCAGTGCATGATCAGCCACGTGATCAGTGCATGATCAGTCACGTGATCAGTGCATGATCATAGACGTGATCAGTGCATGATAGCCACGTGATCAGTGCATGATAGCCACGTGATCAGTGCATGATCAGCCACGTGATCAGTGCATGATAGTCACGTGATCTGTGCATGATCAGTCACGTGATCAGTGCATGATCAGCCACGTGATCAGTGCATGATAGCCACGTGATCAGTGCATGATCAGCCACGTGATCAGTGCATGATCAGTCACGTGATCAGTGCATGATCAGCCACGTGATCAGTGCATGATCAGCCACGTGATCAGTGCATGATCAGACACGTGAACAGTGTATGATCAGCCACGTGATCAGTGCATGATAACCACGTGATCAGTGCATGATCAGTCACGTGATCAGTGTATGATCAGCCACGTGAACAGTGCATGCTCAGTCACGTGATCAGGGCCTGCTGAGCTGCGTGATTACTGTCTGCTCATCTGCTTGACAATTGCCAGCTGAGCTGCACGATTCCTGCCTGTCATCTGCTTGACAATTGCCAGCTGTGCTGCGTAATTCCTGCCTGCTCAGCTGCTTGATTATTGCCAGCTGAGCAGCATGATTCCTCACAGCTGAGTTCCATGATTATTGCCTGCTGACTGTTTGATTCGTGCCTACTCAGCTCTTTGTTTATTGCCTCCAGAGGCACATGATCAGTGTATGATAGCAAACATGATCAGCATGATCAGTCACATGATCAGCGCCATTAAGTCACGTGATCACTACATGATAGTCATGTGATCAGTCCATGCTCAGTCACGGTATCAGTGCATGATCAGCCACGTGATCAGTGCATGATCAGTCACGTGATCAGTGTATGATCAGCCACGTGATCAGTGCATGATCAGTCACGTGATCAGTGCATGATCAGGCACGTGATCAGTGCATGATCAGCCACGTGATCAGTGCATGATAGCCACGTGATCAGTGCATGATCAGTCACCTGATGGGTGTATGATCAGTCACGTGACCAGTACATGGTAGCTACATGATCATTGCATGATCAGCCACGTGAGTAGTGCATGATAGCCACGTGATCAGTGCATGATCAGTCACGTGATCAGTGCATGATCAGTCACGTGATCAGTGCATGATAGTCACGTGATCAGTGCATGATCAGCCACGTGATCAGTGCATGATCAGTCACGTGATCAGTGCATGATCAGCCACGTGATCAGTGCATGATCAGTCACGTGATCAGTGCATGATATAGACGTGATCAGTGCATGATCAGTCACGTGATCAGTGCATGATAGCCACGTGATCAGTGCATGATCAGTCACGTGATCAGTGCATGATCAGTCACGTGATCAGCATGATAGCTACGTGATCAGTGCATGATCAGCCACGTGATCAGTGCATCAGCCACGTGATCAGTGCACGATCAGTCACGTGATCAGTGCATGATCAGTCACGTGATCAGTACATGGTCAGCCACGTGATCAGTGCATGATCAGCCACGTGATCAGTGCATGATAGCCACGTGATCAGTGCATGATCAGTCACGTGATCAGTGCATGATCAGCCACGTGATCAGTGCATGATCAGCCACGTGATCAGTGCATGATCAGCCACGTGATCAGTGCATGATCAGTCACGTGATCAGTGCATGATCAGTCACGTGATCAGTGCATGATCAGCCACGTGATCAGTGCATGATCAGCCACGTGATCAGTGCATGATCAGCCACGTGATCAGTGCATGATCAGTCACGTGATCAGTGCATGATCAGTCACGTGATCAGTGCATGATCAGTCACGTGATCAGTGCATGATCAGCCACGTGATCAGTGCATGATCAGTCACGTGATCAGTGCATGATCAGCCACGTGATCAGTGCATGATCAGTCACGTGATCAGTGCATGATCAGCCACGTGATCAGTGCATGATCAGCCACGTGATCAGTGCATGATCAGTCACGTGATCAGTGCATGATCAGTCACGTGATCAGTGCATGATCAGTCACGTGATCAGTGCATGATAGCTACGTGATCAGTGCATGATCAGTCACGTGATCAGTGCATGATCAGCCACGTGATCAGTGCATGATCAGTCACGTGATCAGTGCATGATCAGTCAGTGATCAGTGCATGATCAGTCACGTGATCAGTGCATGATCAGTTGTGTGATCAGTGCATGATAGCCACGTGATCAGTGCATGATCAGTCACGTGATCAGTGCATGATCAGTCACGTGATCAGTGCATGATCAGCCACGTGATCAGTGCATGATCAGCCACGTGATCAGTGCATGATCAGTCACGTGATCAGTGCATGATCAGTCACGTGATCAGTGCATGGCAGCTACGTGATCAGTGCATGATCAGCCACGTGATCAGTGCATGATGCCACGTGATCAGTGCATGATCAGCACGTGATCAGTGCATGATCAGTCACGTGATCAGTGCATGATCAGCCACGTGATCAGTGCATGATAGCCACGTGATCAGTGCATGATCAGCCACGTGATCAGTGCATGACAGAAGCACGTGATCAGTGCATGATCAGTCACGTGATCAGTGCATGATCAGCACGTGATCAGTGCATGATCAGCCACGTGATCAGTGCATGATCAGTCACGTGATCAGTGCATGATCATCACGTGATCAGTGCATGATCAGTCACGTGATCAGTGCATGATCAGTCACGTGATCAGTGCATGATCAAGCCACGTGAGCAGTGCATGATAGCCACGTGATCAGTGCATGATCAGTCACGTGATCAGTGCATGATCAGCCACGTGATCAGTGCATGATAGCCACGTGATCAGTGCATGATCAGCCACGTGATCAGTGCATGATCAGCCACGTGATCAGTGCATGATCAGCCACTGTGATCAGTGCAGTCAGCCACGTGATCAGTGCATGATCAGCCACGTGATCAGTGCATGATCAGCCACGTGATCAGTGCATGATCAGACACGTGACAGTGTATGATCAGCCACGTGATCAGTGCATGATAGCCACGTGATCAGTGCATGATCAGTCACGTGATCAGTGTATGATCAGCCACGTGAACAGTGCATGCTCAGTCACGTGATCTGGGCCTGCTGAGCTGCGTGATTACTGTCTGCTCATCTGCTTGACAATTGCCAGCTGAGCTGCACGATTCCTGCCTGTCATCTGCTTGACAATTGCCAGCTGTGCTGCGTAATTCCTGCCTGCTCAGCTGCTTGATTATTGCCAGCTGAGCAGCATGATTCCTCACAGCTGAGTTCCATGATTATTGCCTGCTGACTGTTTGATTCGTGCCTACTCAGCTCTTTGTTTATTGCCTCCAGAGGCACATGATCAGTGTATGATAGCAAACATGATCAGTGCATGATCAGTCACATGATCAGCGCATTAAGTCACGTGATCAGTGCATGATAGTCATGTGATCAGTGCATGATCAGTCACGGTATCAGTGCATGATCAGCCACGTGATCAGTGCATGATCAGTCACGTGATCAGTGCATGATCAGCCACGTGATCAGTGCATGATCAGTCACGTGATCAGTGCATGATCAGGCACGTGATCAGTGCATGATCAGCCACGTGATCAGTGCATGATAGCCACGTGATCAGTGCATGATCAGTCACCTGATGGGTGTATGATCAGTCACGTGACCTGTACATGGTAGCTACATGATCATTGCATGATCAGCCACGTGAGTAGTGCATGATAGCCACGTGATCAGTGCATGATCAGTCACGTGATCAGTGCATGATCAGTCACGTGATCAGTGCATGATAGTCACGTGATCAGTGCATGATCAGCCACGTGATCAGTGCATGATCAGCCACGTGATCAGCATGGTCAGCACGTGATCAGTGCATGATCAGTCACGTGATCAGTGCATGATCAGTCACATGATCAGTGCATGACATCCATGATCAGTGATCAGTCACGTGATCAGTGCATGATATACACGTGATCAGTGCATGATCAGTCACGTGATCAGTGCATGATCAGCCACGTGATCAGTGCATGATCAGCCAGTGATCAGTGCATGATCAGCCAGTGATCAGTGCATGATCAGTCACGTGATCAGTGCATGATCAGCCACGTGATCAGTGCATGATAGCCACGTGATCAGTGCATGATCAGCCACGTGATCAGTGCATGATCAGTCACGTGATCAGTGCATGATCAGCCACGTGATCAGTGCATGATCAGACACGTGATCAGTGCATGATCAGCCACGTGATCAGTGCATGATCAGCCACGTGATCAGTGCATGATCAGTCACGTGAACAGTGTATGATCAGCCACGTGATCAGTGCATGATAGCCACGTGATCAGTGCATGATCAGTCACGTGATCAGTGTATGATCAGCCACGTGAACAGTGCATGCTCAGTCACGTGATCTGGGCCTGCTGAGCTGCGTGATTACTGTCTGCTCATCTGCTTGACAATTGCCAGCTGAGCTGCACGATTCCTGCCTGTCATCTGCTTGACAATTGCCAGCTGTGCTGCGTAATTCCTGCCTGCTCAGCTGCTTGATTATTGCCAGCTGAGCAGCATGATTCCTCACAGCTGAGTTCCATGATTATTGCCTGCTGACTGTTTGATTCGTGCCTACTCAGCTCTTTGTTTATTGCCTCCAGAGGCACATGATCAGTGTATGATAGCAAACATGATCAGTGCATGATCAGTCACATGATCAGCGCCATTAAGTCACGTGATCACTACATGATAGTCATGTGATCAGTCCATGCTCAGTCACGGTATCAGTGCATGATCAGCCACGTGATCAGTGCATGATCAGTCACGTGATCAGTGCATGATCAGCCACGTGATCAGTGCATGATCAGTCATGATCAGTGCATGATCAGGCACGTGATCAGTGCATGATCAGCCACGTGATCAGTGCATGATAGCCACGTGATCAGTGCATGATCAGTCACCTGATGGGTGTATGATCAGTCACGTGACTGTACATGGTAGCTACATGATCATTGCATGATCAGCCACGTGAGTAGTGCATGATAGCCACGTGATCAGTGCATGATCAGTCACGTGATCAGTGCATGATCAGTCACGTGATCAGTGCATGATCAGTCACGTGATCAGTGCATGATCAGCCACGTGATCAGTGCATGATCAGTCACGTGATCAGTGCATGATCAGCCACGTGATCAGTGCATGATCAGTCACGTGATCAGTGCATGATATAGACACGTGATCAGTGTACATCTGAGTCACGTGATCAGTGCATGATGAGCCACGTGATCAGTGCATGATCAGTCACTGATCAGTGCATGATCAGTCACGTGACCAGTACATGGTAGCTACGTGATCAGTGCATGATCAGCCACGTGAGCAGTGCATGATAGCCACGTGATCAGTGCATGATCAGTCACGTGATCAGTGCATGATCAGTCACGTGATCAGTGCATGATCAGCCACGTGATCAGTGCATGATCAGCCACGTGATCAGTGCATGATAGCCATGATCAGTGCATGATCAGTCACGTGATCAGTGCATGATCAGTCACGTGATCAGTGTATGATCAGCCACGTGATCAGTGCATGATAGCCACGTGATCAGTGCATGATCAGTCACGTGATCAGTGTATGATCAGCCACGTGATCAGTGCATGATAGCCACGTGATCAGTGCATGATCAACGTGATCAGTGCATGATCAGCCACGTGATCGCATGATCAGTCACGTGATCAGTGCATGATCACCACATCAGTGCATGATCAGTCACGTGATCAGTGCATGATCAGCCACGTGATCAGTGCATGATCAGTCACGTGATCAGTGTATGATCAGCCACGTGATCAGTGCATGATCAAGTGCGTGATCAGTGTGACATATAGACGTGATCAGTGCATGATCAGTCACGTGATCAGTGCATGATAGCTGTGATCAGTGCATGATCAGTCACGTGATCAGTGCATGATCATTCACGTGACCAGTGCATGATAGCTACATGATCAGTGCATGATCAGCCACGTGATCAGTGCATGATAGCCACGTGATCAGTGCATGATCAGTCACGTGATCAGTGCATGATCAGTCACGTGATCAGTGCATGATCAGCCACGTGATCAGTGCATGATCAGCCACGTGATCAGTGCATGATCAGCCACGTGATCAGTGCATGATCAGTCACGTGATCAGTGCATGATCAGCACGTGATCAGTGCATGATCAGCCACGTGATCAGTGCATGATAGCCACGTGATCAGTGCATGATCAGCCTGATGGTGTATGATCAGTCACGTGACCTGTACATGGTAGCTGCATGATCATTGCATGATCAGCCACGTGATCAGTGCATGATAGCCACGTGATCAGTGCATGATCAGTCACGTGATCAGTGCATGATCAGTCACGTGATCAGTGCATGATGAGTCACGTGTTCAGTGCATGATCAGCCACGTGATCAGTGCATGATCAGTCACGTGATCAGTGCATGATAGCCACGTGATCAGTGCATGATCAGTCACACGTGATCAGTGCATGATCAGTCACGTGATCAGTGCATGATCAGCCACGTGATCAGTGCATGATCACATGTGATCAGTGCATGATATACACGTGATCAGTGCATGATCAGTCACGTGATCAGTGCATGATCAGCCACGTGATCAGTGCATGATAGCCACGTGATCAGTGCATGATAGCCACGTGATCAGTGCATGATCAGTCACGTGATCAGTGCATGATCAGCCACGTGATCAGTGCATGATAGCCACGTGATCAGTGCATGATCAGCCACGTGATCAGTGCATGATCAGTCACGTGATCAGTGCATGATCAGCCACGTGATCAGTGCATGATCAGCCACGTGATCAGTGCATGATCAGCCACGTGATCAGTGCATGATCAGCCACGTGATCAGTGCATGATCAGTCACGTGATCAGTGTATGATCAGCCACGTGATCAGTGCATGATAGCCACGTGATCAGTGCATGATCAGTCACGTGATCAGTGTATGATCAGCCACGTGAACAGTGCATGCTCAGTCACGTGATCAGGGCCTGCTGAGCTGCGTGATTACTGTCTGCTCATCTGCTTGACAATTGCCAGCTGAGCTGCACGATTCCTGCCTGTCATCTGCTTGACAATTGCCAGCTGTGCTGCGTAATTCCTGCCTGCTCAGCTGCTTGATTATTGCCAGCTGAGCAGCATGATTCCTCACACTGAGTTCCATGATTATTGCCTGCTGACTGTTTGATTCGTGCCTACTCAGCTCTTTGTTTATTGCCTCCAGAGGCACATGATCAGTGTATGATAGCAAACATGATCAGTGCATGATCAGTCACATGATCAGCGCCATTAAGTCACGTGATCACATGATAGTCATGTGATCAGTCCATGCTCAGTCACGGTATCAGTGCATGATCAGCCACGTGATCAGTGCATGATCAGCCACGTGATTAGTGCATGATCAGCCACGTGATCAGTGCATGATCAGTCACGTGATCAGTGCATGATATAGCACGTGATCAGTGCATGATCAGCCACGTGATCAGTGCATGATAGCCACGTGATCAGTGCATGATCAGTCACCTGATGGGTGTATGATCAGTCACGTGACTGTACATGGTAGCTACATGATCATTGCATGATCAGCCACGTGAGTAGTGCATGATAGCCACGTGATCAGTGCATGATCAGTCACGTGATCAGTGCATGATCAGTCACGTGATCAGTGTACATGTCACGTGATCAGTGCATGATCAGCCACGTGATCAGTGCATGATCAGTCACGTGATCAGTGCATGATCAGCCACGTGATCAGTGCATGATCAGTCACGTGATCAGTGCATGATATCCACGTGATCAGTGCATGATCAGTCACGTGATCAGTGCATGATAGCCACGTGATCAGTGCATGATCAGTCACGTGATCAGTGCATGATCAGTCACGTGATCAGTGCATGATAGCTACGTGATCAGTGCATGATCAGCCACGTGATCAGTGCATGATCAGCCACGTGATCAGTGCATGTAGTCACGTGATCAGTGCATGATCAGTCACGTGATCAGTGCATGATCAGCCACGTGATCAGTGCATGATCAGCCACGTGATCAGTGCATGATAGCCACGTGATCAGTGCATGATCAGTCACGTGATCAGTGCATGATCAGTCACGTGATCAGTGCATGATCAGCCACGTGATCAGTGCATGATAGCCACGTGATCAGTGCATGATCAGTCACGTGATCAGTGCATGATCAGTCACGTGACCAGTGCATGATAGCTACGTGACAGTGCATGATCAGCCACGTGATCAGTGCATGATAGCCACGTGATCAGTGCATGATCAGTCACGTGATCAGTGCATGATCAGCCACGTGATCAGTGCATGATCAGTCACGTGATCAGTGCATGATCATTGCTTCTGCGTGATCAGTGCATGATCAGCCACGTGATCAGTGCATGATAGCCACGTGATCAGTGCATGATCAGCCACGTGATCAGTGCATGATCAGTCACGTGATCAGTGTGTGATCAGCCACGTGATCAGTGCATGATCCCACGTGATCAGTGCATGATCATCACGTGATCAGCCATGATCATTCACGTGATCAGTGCATGATCAGTCACGTGATCAGTGTGATCAGCCACGTGATCAGTGCATGATAGCCACGTGATCAGTGCATGATCAATTCGTGATCAGTGCATGATCAGTCACGTGATCAGTACATGATAGCTACGTGATCAGTGCATGATCAGCCACATGATCAGTGCATGATAGCCACGTGATCAGTGCATGATCAGCCACGTGATCAGTGCATGATCAGTCACGTGATCAGTGTGATCAGCCACGTGATCAGTGCATGATCAGCCACGTGATCAGTGCATGATCAGTCATTGATCAGTGCATGATCAGTCACGTGATCAGTGCATGATTGCTACGTGATCAGTGTGATCAGCCACGTGATCAGTGCATGATAGCCACGTGATCAGTGCATGATCAGTCACGTGATCAGTGCATGATCAGTCACGTGATCAGTGCATGATCAGTCACGTGATCAGTGCATGATCAGTCACGTGACCAGTGCATGGTAGCTACGTGATCATTGCATGATCAGCCACGTGCAGTGCATGATAGCCACGTGATCAGTGCATGATCAGTCATTGATCAGTATGATCAGCCGTGATCAGTGCATGATGCAGCGTGATCAGTGCATGATAGTCACGTGATCAGTGTGTGATCAGCCACGTGATCAGTGCATGATCAGCCACGTGATCAGTGCATGATCAGCATGATCAGTGCATGATCAGCCACGTGATCAGTGCATGATCAGCTTACGTGATCAGTGCATGATCAGTCACGTGATCATACATGGTAGCTACGTGATCATGCATGATCAGCCACGTGATCAGTGCATGATAGCCACGTGATCAGTGCATGATCAGTCACGTGATCAGCATGATCAGTCACGTGATCAGTGCATGATCAGCCACGTGATCAGTGCATGATCAGTCACGTGATCAGTGCATGATCAGCCACGTGATCAGTGCATGATAGCCACGTGATCAGTGCATGATCCCACGTGATCAGTGCATGATCAGTCCACGTGATCATGTGTGATCAGCCACGTGATCAGTGCATGATCAGCCACGTGATCAGTGCATGATCAGTCACGTGATCAGTGCATGATCAGTCACGTGATCAGTGCATGATCATACGTGATCAGTGCATGATCAGCCACGTGATCAGTGCATGATAGCCACGTGATCAGTGCATGATCAGTTACGTGATCAGTGTATGATCAGCCACGTGATCAGTGCATGGTCAGACACGTGATCAGTGTATGATCAGCCACGTGATCAGTGCATGATATCCACGTGATCAGTGCATGATCATCACGTGATCAGTGTATGATCAGCCACGTGAACAGTGCATGCTCAGTCACGTGATCTGGGCCTGCTGAGCTGCGTGATTACTGTCTGCTCATCTGCTTGACAATTGCCAGCTGAGCTGCACGATTCCTGCCTGTCATCTGCTTGACAATTGCCAGCTGTGCTGCGTAATTCCTGCCTGCTCAGCTGCTTGATTATTGCCAGCTGAGCAGCATGATTCCTCACAGCTGAGTTCCATGATTATTGCCTGCTGACTGTTTGATTCAGCCTACTCAGCTCTTTGTTTATTGCCTCCAGAGGCACATGATCAGTGTATGATAGCAAACATGATCAGCGCATGATCAGTCACATGATCAGCGCCATTAAGTCACGTGATCACTACATGATAGTCATGTGATCAGTCCATGCTCAGTCACGGTATCAGTGCATGATCAGCCACGTGATCAGTGCATGATCTGTCACATGATTAGTGTATGATCATCCACGTCAGTGCATGGGCAGTCATGTGATCAGTGCATGATATAGACGTGATCAGTGCATGATCAGTCTCGTGATCAGTGCATGATAGCCACGTGATCAGTGCATGATCAGTCACCTGATGGGTGTATGATCATTCACGTGACCTGTACATGGTAGCTACGTGATCATTGCATGATCAGCCGTGAGTAGTGCATGACAGCCACGTGATCAGTGCATGATCAGTCACGTGATCAGTGCATGATCAGTCATGTGATCAGTGCATGTCAGCCACGTGATCAGTGCATGATCAGCATGTAGTCAGTGCATGATCAGTCACGTGATCAGTGCATGATCAGTCACGTGATCAGTGCATGATCAGCCACGTGATCAGTGCATGATCAGCCACGTGATCAGTGCATGATCAGCCACGTGATCAGTGCATGATCAGTCACGTGATCAGTACATGATCAGCTACGTGATCAGTGCATGATCAGCCACGTGATCAGTGCATGATAGCCACGTGATCAGTGCATGATCAGCCACGTGATCAGTGCATGATCAGTCACGTGATCAGTGCATGATCAGCCACGTGATCAGTGCATGATAGCCACGTGATCAGTGCATGATCAGCCACGTGATCAGTGCATGAGCCACGTGATCAGTGCATGATCAGTCACGTGATCATGTGTGATCAGCCACGTGATCAGTGCATGATCAGCCACGTGATCAGTGCATGATCAGTTACGTGATCAGTGCATGATCAGTCACGTGATCAGTGCATGATTGCCACGTGATCAGTGCATGATCAGCCACGTGATCAGTGCATGATAGCCACGTGATCAGTGCATGATCAGTTACGTGAGCAGTGTATGATCAGCCACGTGATCAGTGCATGGTCAGACACGTGAACAGTGTATGATCAGCCACGTGATCAGTGCATGATATCCAAGTGATCAGTGCATGATCATCACGTGATCAGTGTATGATCAGCCACGTGAACAGTGCATGCTCAGTCACGTGATCAGGGCCTGCTGAGCTGCGTGATTACTGTCTGCTCATCTGCTTGACAATTGCCAGCTGAGCTGCACGATTCCTGCCTGTCATCTGCTTGACAATTGCCAGCTGTGCTGCGTAATTCCTGCCTGCTCAGCTGCTTGATTATTGCCAGCTGAGCAGCATGATTCTCACAGCTGAGTTCCATGATTATTGCCTGCTGACTGTTGATCGTGCCTACTCAGCTCTTTGTTTATTGCCTCCAGAGGCACATGATCAGTGTATGATAGCAAACATGATCAGCGCATGATCAGTCACATGATCAGCGCCATAAGTCACGTGATCACTGCATGATAGTCATGTGATCAGTCCATGCTCAGTCACGTATCAGTGCATGATCAGCCACGTGATCAGTGCATGATCTGTCACAAATTAGTATGATCATCCATGATCAGTGCATGGGCAGTCATGTGATCAGTGCATGATATAGACGTGATCAGTGCATGATCAGTCACGTGATCAGTGCATGATAGCCACGTGATCAGTGCATGATCAGTCACGTGATGTGCATGATCATTCACGTGACTACATGGTAGCTACATGATCATTGCATGATCAGCCACGTGATCAGTGCATGACAGCCACGTGATCAGTGCATGATCAGTCACGTGATCAGTGCATGATCAGTCACGTGATCAGTGCATGATCAGCCACGTGATCAGTGCATGATCAGCCACGTGATCAGTGCATGATCAGTCACGTGATCAGTGCATGATCAGTCACGTGATCAGTGCATGATCAGGCACGTGATCAGTGCATGATCAGCCACGTGATCAGTGCATGATCAGTCACGTGATCAGTGCATGATCAGTCACGTGATCAGTGCATGATCAGCCACGTGATCAGTGCATGATCAGCCACGTGATCAGTGCATGATCAGTGCATGATCACGTGATCAGTGCATGATCAGCCACGTGATCAGTGCATGATCCACGTGATCAGTGCATGATAGCCACGTGATCAGTGCATGATCAGTCACGTGATCAGTGCATGATCAGCCACGTGATCAGTGCATGATCAGCCACGTGATCAGTGCATGATCAGCCACACAATCAGTGCATGATCAGTCACGTGATCAGTGTGGCTCCGTGATCAGTGTGATCAGCCACGTGATCAGTGCATGATAGCCACGTGATCAGTGCATGATATCACGTGATCAGTGCATGATCAGTCACGTGATCAGTGCATGATCAGCCACGTGATCAGTGCATGATATCCACGTGATCAGTGCATGATAGCCACGTGATCAGTGCATGATCAGCCACGTGATCAGTGCATGATCAGTCACGTGATCAGTGTGATCAGCCACGTGATCAGTCATGATGAGCCACGTGATCAGTGCATGATCAGTTACGTGATCAGTGCATGATCAGTCACGTGATCAGTGCATGGTAGCTACGTGATCAGTGCATGATCAGCCACGTGATCAGTGCATGATAGCCACGTGATCAGTGCATGATCAGCCACGTGATCAGTGCATGATAGCCACGTGATCAGTGCATGATCAGTCACGTGATACATGTGTGATCAGCCATGATCAGTGCATGATGAGCCACGTGATCAGTGCATGATCAATTACGTGATCAGTGCATGATCAGTCACGTGACCAGTACATGGTTGCTACGTGATCATTGCATGATCAGCCACGTGAGCAGTGCATGATAGCCACGTGATCAGTGCATGATCAGTCGTGATCAGTGCATGATCAGTCACGTGATCAGTGCATGATCATTCACGTGATCAGTGCATGATCAGTCACGTGACCAGTATATGGTAGCTACGTGATCATTCCATGACGAGCCACGTGATCAGTGCATGATAGCCACGTGATGTGTGCATGAGTTACGTGAGCAGTGTATGATCAGCCACGTGATCAGTGCATGAGTGCCACGTGATCAGTGCATGATATGTCACGTGACAGGTGTGTGATCAGCCACGTGAACAGTGCATGTTCAGCCACGTGATCAGTGCATGATAGCCACGTGATCAGTGCATGATCAGTTACGTGATCAGTGTATGATCAGCCACGTGATCAGTGCATGGTCAGACACGTGATCAGTGTATGATCAGCCACGTGATCAGTGCATGATATCCACGTGATCAGTGCATGATCATCACGTGATCAGTGTATGATCAGCCACGTGAACAGTGCATGCTCAGTCACGTGATCAGGGCCTGCTGAGCTGCGTGATTACTGTCTGCTCATCTGCTTGACAATTGCCAGCTGAGCTGCACGATTCCTGCCTGTCATCTGCTTGACAATTGCCAGCTGTGCTGCATAATTCCTGCCTGCTCAGCTGCTTGATTATTGCCAGCTGAGCAGCATGATTCCTCACAGCTGAGTTCCATGATTATTGCCTGCTGACTGTTTGATTCGTGCCTACTCAGCTCTTTGTTTATTGCCTCCAGAGGCACATGATCAGTGTATGATAGCAAACATGATCAGTGCATGATCAGTCACATGATCAGCGCCATTAAGTCACGTGATCACTACATGATAGTCATGTGATCAGTCCATGCTCAGTCACGGTATCAGTGCATGATCAGCCACGTGATCAGTGCATGATCTGTCACTGATTAGTGTATGATCATCCACGTGATCAGTGCAGACAGTCATGTGATCAGTGCATGATATAGGCGTGATCAGTGCATGATCAGTCACGTGATCAGTGCATGATCAGCCACGTGATCAGTGCATGATGCATGCGTGATCAGTGCATGATCAGTCACGTGATCAGTGCATGATCAGTCATGTGACCAGTACATGGTAGCTGCGTGATCATGGCATGATCAGCCACGTGATCAGTGCATGATAGCCACGTGATCAGTGCATGATCAGTCACGTGATCAGTGCATGATCAGTCGTGATCAGTGCATGATCAGCCACGTGATCAGTGCATGATCAGCCACGTGATCAGTGCATGAGCCACGTGTCAGTGCATGATCAGTCACGTGATCATGTGTGATCAGCCACGTGATCAGTGCATGATCAGCCACGTGATCAGTGCATGATCAGTCACGTGATCAGTGCATGATCAGTCACGTGATCAGTGCATGATAGCCACGTGATCAGTGCATGATCAGCCACGTGATCAGTGCATGATAGCCACGTGATCAGTGCATGATCAGTTACGTGATCAGTGTATGATCAGCCACGTGATCAGTGCATGGTCAGACACGTGATCAGTGTATGATCAGCCACGTGATCAGTGCATGATATCCAGTGATCAGTGCATGATCATCACGTGATCAGTGTATGATCAGCCACGTGAACAGTGCATGCTCAGTCACGTGATCAGGGCCTGCTGAGCTGCGTGATTACTGTCTGCTCATCTGCTTGACAATTGCCAGCTGAGCTGCACGATTCCTGCCTGTCATCTGCTTGACAATTGCCAGCTGTGCTGCGTAATTCCTGCCTGCTCAGCTGCTTGATTATTGCCAGCTGAGCAGCATGATTCCTCACAGCTGAGTTCCATGATTATTGCCTGCTGACTGTTTGATTCGTGCCTACTCAGCTCTTTGTTTATTGCCTCCAGAGGCACATGATCAGTGTATGATAGCAAACATGATCAGTGCATGATCAGTCACATGATCAGCGCCATTAAGTCACGTGATCACTACATGATAGTCATGTGATCAGTCCATGCTCAGTCACGGTATCAGTGCATGATCAGCCACGTGATCAGTGCATGATCTGTCACATGATCAGTGTATGATCATCCACGTGATCAGTGCATGGGCAGTCATGTGATCAGTGCATGATATAGACGTGATCAGTGCATGATCAGTCACGTGATCAGTGCATGATAGCCACGTGATCAGTGCATGATCAGTCACCTGATGGGTGTATGATCATTCACGTGACCTGTACATGGTAGCTACGTGATCATTGCATGATCAGCCACGTGAGTAGTGCATGACAGCCACGTGATCAGTGCATGATCAGTCACGTGATCAGTGCATGATCAGTCACGTGATCAGTGCATGATCAGCCACGTGATCAGTGCATGATAGCCACGTGATCAGTGCATGATCAGTCACGTGATCGTGTGTGATCAGCCACGTGATGGTGCAGTATCCACGTGATCAGTGCATGATAGCCACGTGATCAGTGCATGATAGCCACGTGATCAGTGCATGATCAGTCACGTGATCATGTGTGATCAGCCACGTGATCAGTGCATGATGAGCCACGTGATCAGTGCAGGATCAATGCATGATCAGTGCATGATCAGTCACGTGACCAGTACATGGTTGCTACGTGATCATTGCATGATCAGCCACGTGAGCAGTGCATGATAGCCACGTGATCAGTGCATGATCAGTCACGTGATCAGTACATGATCAGTCACGTGATCATGCATGATCATTACGTGATCAGTGCATGATCAGTCACGTGACCAGTATATGGTAGCTACGTGATCATTCATGATGAGCCACGTGAGCAGTGCATGATAGCCACGTGATGTGTGCATGAGTTACGTGAGCAGAGTATGATCAGCCACGTGATCAGTGCATGAGTGCCACGTGATCAGTGCATGATATGTCACGTGACAGGTGTGTGATCAGCCACGTGAACAGTGCATGTTCAGCCACGTGATCAGTGCATGATAGCCACGTGATCAGTGCATGATCAGTTACGTGAGCAGTGTATGATCAGCCACGTGATCAGTGCATGGTCAGACACGTGAACAGTGTATGATCAGCCACGTGATCAGTGCATGATATCCAAGTGATCAGTGCATGATCATCACGTGATCAGTGTATGATCAGCCACGTGAACAGTGCATGCTCAGTCACGTGATCTGGGCCTGCTGAGCTGCGTGATTACTGTCTGCTCATCTGTGACAGTGCCAGCTGAGCTGCACGATTCCTGCCTGTCATCTGCTTGACAATTGTCAGCCACGTGACCTGTACATGCTAGCTACGTGATCATTGCATGATCAGCCACGTGAGTAGTTCATGATGTACGTGATCAGTGCATGATCAGTCACGTGATCAGTGCATGATCAGTCATGTGATCAGTGCATGATAGCTGCGTGATCAGTGCATGATCAGCCACGTGATCAGTGCATGATAGCCACGTGATCAGTGCATGATCAGTCACGTGATCAGTGCATGATCAGTCACGTGATCAGTGCATGATCAGCCACGTGATCAGTGCATGATCAGTCACGTGATCAGTGTATGATCAGCCACGTGATCAGTGCATGATCAGCCACGTGATCAGTGCATGATCAGTCACGTGATCAGTGCATGATCAGTCACGTGATCAGTGCATGATCAGCCACGTGATCAGTGCATGCTCAGTCACGTGATCAGGGCCTGCTGAGCTCGTGATTACTGTCTGCTCATCTGCTTGACAATTGCCAGCTGAGCTGCACGATTCCTGCCTGTCAGCTGCTTGACAATTGCCACCTGTGCTCGTAATTCCTGCCTGCTCATCTGCTTGATTATGCCAGCTGAGCAGCATGATTTCTCATGATGAGTGCATGATTATAGCCTGCTGACTGATTCCTGCCTACTCAGCTCTATGTTCATTGCCTCCATAGGCACATGATCAGTGTATGACACAAACATGATCAGTGCATGATCAGTCACATGATCAATGCATGATAAGCCAGGTGATCAGTGCATGATCAATTATGTGATCAGTGCATGATCAGTCACGTGACAGTACATGGTAGCTGCGTGATCATTGCATGATCAGCCACGTGAGCAGTGCATGATCACGTGATCAGTGCATGATCAGTCACGTGATCAGTGCATGATCAGTCACGTGATCAGTGCATGATCAGTCACGTGATCAGTGCATGATCAGTTACGTGATCAGTGCATGATCAGTCACGTGACCAGTGCATGGTAGCTACGTGATCATTGCATGATCAGCCACGTGATCAGTGCATGATAGCCACGTGATCAGTGCATGATAGCCACGTGATCAGTGCATGATCAGTCATGTGATCGTGTGTGATCAGCCACGTGATCAGTGCATGATCATCCACGTGATCAGTGCATGATAGCCACGTGATCAGTGCATGATCAGTTCACGTGATCAGTGCATGATCAGTCACGTGATCAGTGTGATCAGCCACGTGATCAGTGCATGAAGCCACGTGATCAGTGCATGATCAGTTACGTGATCAGTGCATGATCAGTCACATGATCAGTGCATGATCAGCCACGTGATCATTGCATGATCAGCCACGTGATCAGTGCATGATAGCCACGTGATCAGTGCATGATCACGTGATCAGTGCATGATCAGGCACGTGATCAGTGTATGATCAGCCACGTGATCAGTGCATGATAGCCACGTGATCAGTGCATGATAACCACGTGATCAGTGCATGATCAGTCACGTGATCAGTACATGATCAGCTACGTGATCAGTGCATGATCAGCCACGTGATCAGTGCATGATAGCCACGTGATCAGTGCATGATCAATTACGTGATCAGTGCATGATCAGTCACGTGACCAGTACATGGTCAGCCACGTGATCATTGCATGATCAGCCACGTGATCAGTGCATGATAGCCATGTGATCAGTGCATGATCAGCGTGATCAGTGCATGATCAGTCACGTGATCAGTGCATGATCAGCCACGTGATCAGTGCATGATCAGTCACGTGATCAGTGCATGATCAGTCACGTGATCAGTGCATGATAGCACGTGATCAGTGCATGATCAGCCACGTGATCAGTGCATGATCAGCCACGTGATCAGTGCATGATCAGCACGTGATCAGTGCATGATCAGACGTGATCAGTGCATGATCAGTCACGTGATCAGTGCATGATCAGTCACGTGATCAGTGCATGATCAGTCACGTGATCAGTGCATGATAGCTACGTGATCAGTGCATGATCAGCCACGTGATCAGTGCATGATAGCCACGTGATCAGTGCATGATCACGTGATCAGTGCATGATCAGTCACGTGATCAGTGCATGATCAGCCACGTGATCAGTGCATGATAGCCACGTGATCAGTGCATGATAGTCACGTGATCAGTGCATGATCAGCCACGTGATCAGTGCATGATCAGTCACGTGATCAGTGCATGATCAGCCACGTGATCAGTGCATGATGAGCCACGTGATCAGTGCAGGATCAATTACGTGATCAGTGCATGATCAGTCACGTGACCAGTACATGGTTGCTACGTGATCGTTGCATGATCAGCCACGTGAGCAGTGCATGATAGCCACGTGATCAGTGCATGATCAGTCACGTGATCAGTACATGATCAGTCACGTGAACAGTGCATGATCATTCGTGATCTGTGCATGATCAGTCACGTGACCAGTATATGGTAGCTATGTGATCATTCCATGATGAGCCACGTGAGCAGTGCATGATAGCCACGTGATGTGCATGATGAGTTACGTGAGCAGAGTATGATCAGCCACGTGATCAGTGCATGAGTGCCACGTGATCAGTGCATGATATGTCACGTGACAGGTGTGTGATCAGCCACGTGAACAGTGCATGTTCAGCCACGTGATCAGTGCATGATAGCCACGTGATCAGTGCATGATCAGTTACGTGAGCAGTGTATGATCAGCCACGTGATCAGTGCATGGTCAGACACGTGAACAGTGTATGATCAGCCACGTGATCAGTGCATGATATCCAAGTGATCAGTGCATGATCATCACGTGATCAGTGTATGATCAGCCACGTGAACAGTGCATGCTCAGTCACGTGATCAGGGCCTGCTGAGCTGCGTGATTACTGTCTGCTCATCTGCTTGACAATTGCCAGCTGAGCTGCACGATTCCTGCCTGTCATCTGCTTGACAATTGCCAGCTGTGCTGCGTAATTCCTGCCTGCTCAGCTGCTTGATTATTGCCAGCTGAGCAGCATGATTCCTCACAGCTGAGTTCCATGATTATTGCCTGCTGACTGTATGATTCGTGCCTACTCAGCTCTTTGTTTATTGCCTCCAGAGGCACATGATCAGTGTATGATAGCAAACATGATCAGTGCATGATCAGTCACATGATCAGCGCCATTAAGTCACGTGATCACTACATGATAGTCATGTGATCAGTCCATGCTCAGTCACGGTATCAGTGCATGATCAGCCACGTGATCAGTGCATGATCTGTCACATGATCAGTGTATGATCATCCACGTGATCAGTGCATGATCAGTCACGTGATCAGTGCATGATACGTGATCAGTGCATGATCAGTCACGTGATCAGTGCATGATAGCCACGTGATCAGTGCATGATCAGTCACCTGATGGGTGTATGATCAGTCACGTGACCTGTACATGGTAGCTACGTGATCATTGCATGATCAGCCACGTGATAGTGCATGATAGCCACGTGATCACATGATCAGTCACGTGATCAGTGCATGATCAGTCACGTGATCAGTGCATGATCAGCACGTGATCAGTGCATGATCAGCCACGTGATCAGTGCATGATAGCCACGTGATCAGTGCATGATCAGTCACGTGATCAGTGCATGATCAGTCACGTGATCAGTGCATGATCAGCCACGTGATCAGTGCATGATCAGCACGTGATCAGTGCATGATCAGTCACGTGATCAGTGCATGATCAGTCACTGACAGTGATAGCTACATGTGCATGATCAGCCACGTGATCAGTGCATGATAGCCACGTGATCAGTGCATGATCAGTCACGTGATCAGTGCATGATCAGTCACGTGATCAGTGCATGATCAGCCACGTGATCAGTGCATGATCAGCCACGTGATCAGTGCATGATAGCCACGTGATCAGTGCATGATCAGTCACGTGATCAGTGCATGATCAGTCACGTGATCAGTGCATGATCAGCCACGTGATCAGTGCATGATCAGCCACGTGATCAGTGCATGATCAGTCACGTGATCAGTGCATGATCAGTCACGTGATCAGTGCATGATAGCCACGTGATCAGTGCATGATCAGCCACGTGATCAGTGCATGATAGCCACGTGATCAGTGCATGATCAGTCACGTGATCAGTGCATGATCAGTCACGTGATCAGTGCATGATCAGTCACGTGATCAGTGCATGATCAACGTGATCAGTGCATGATCAGTCACGTGATCAGTGCATGATAGCACGTGATCAGTGCATGATCAGCCACGTGATCAGTGCATGATAGCCACGTGATCAGTGCATGATAGCACGTGATCAGTGCATGATCAGTCACGTGATCGTGTGTGATCAGCCACGTGATCAGTGCATGATATCCACGTGATCAGTGCATGATAGCCACGTGATCAGTGCATGATAGCCACGTGATCAGTGCATGATCAGTCACGTGATACATGTGTGATCAGCCACGTGATCAGTGCATGATGAGCCACGTGATCAGTGCATGATCAACGTGATCAGTGCATGATCAGTCACGTGACCAGTGCATGATTGCTACGTGATCAGTGCATGATCAGCCACGTGATCAGTGCATGATAGCCACGTGATCAGTGCATGATCAGTCACGTGATCAGTGCATGATCAGTCACGTGATCAGTGCATGATCATTTACGTGATCAGTGCATGATCAGTCACGTGACCAGTATATGGTAGCTACGTGATCATTCCATGACGAGCCACGTGAGCAGTGCATGATAGCCACGTGATGTGTGCATGATCAGTTACGTGAGCAGAGTATGATCAGCCACGTGATCAGTGCATGAGTGCCACGTGATCAGTGCATTATGTCACGTGACAGTGTGTGATCAGCCACGTGATCAGTGCATGTTCAGCCACGTGATCAGTGCATGATAGCCACGTGATCAGTGCATGATCAGTTACGTGAGCAGTGTATGATCAGCCACGTGATCAGTGCATGGTCAGACACGTGAACAGTGTATGATCAGCCACGTGATCAGTGCATGATATCCAAGTGATCAGTGCATGATCATCACGTGATCAGTGTATGATCAGCCACGTGAACAGTGCATGCTCAGTCACGTGATCAGGGCCTGCTGAGCTGCGTGATTACTGTCTGCTCATCTGCTTGACAATTGCCAGCTGAGCTGCACGATTCCTGCCTGTCATCTGCTTGACAATTGCCAGCTGTGCTGCGTAATTCCTGCCTGCTCAGCTGCTTGATTATTGCCAGCTGAGCAGCATGATTCCTCACAGCTGAGTTCCATGATTATTGCCTGCTGACTGTATGATTCGTGCCTACTCAGCTCTTTGTTTATTGCCTCCAGAGGCACATGATCAGTGTATGATAGCAAACATGATCAGTGCATGATCAGTCACATGATCAGCGCCATTAAGTCACGTGATCACTACATGATAGTCATGTGATCAGTCCATGCTCAGTCACGGTATCAGTGCATGATCAGCCACGTGATCAGTGCATGATCAGCCACGTGATCAGTGCATGATAGCCATGTGATCAGTGCATGATCAGTCACGTGATCAGTGCATGATCAGTCACGTGATCAGTGCATGATCAGTCACGTGATCAGTGCATGATCAGTCCACGTGATCAGTGCATGATCAGCCACGTGATCAGTGCATGATCAGCCACGTGATCAGTGCATGATCAGTGCGTGATCAGTGCATGATCAGTCACGTGACCAGTGCATGATAGCTACGTGATCAGTGCATGATCAGCCACGTGATCAGTGCATGATAGCCACGTGATCAGTGCATGATCAGTCACGTGATCAGTGCAGTCACTCACGTGATCAGTGCATGATCAGTCACGTGATCAGTGCATGATCAATTACGTGATCAGTGCATGATCAGTCACGTGATCAGTACATGGTAGCTACGTGATCAGTGCATGATCAGCCACGTGATCAGTGCATGATAGCCACGTGATCAGTGCATGATCAGTCACATGATCAGTGTATGATCATCCACGTGATCAGTGCATGATCAGTCATGTGATCAGTGCATGATATAGACGTGATCAGTGCATGATCAGTCACGTGATCAGTGCATGATCAGCCACGTGATCAGTGCATGATAGCCAGTGATCAGTGCATGATAGCCAGTGATCAGTGCATGATCAGTCACGTGATCAGTGCATGATCAGCCACGTGATCAGTGCATGATCAGCCACGTGATCAGTGCATGATCAGCCACGTGATCAGTGCATGATCAGTTACGTGATCAGTGCATGATCAGCCACGTGATCAGTGCATGGTCAGACACGTGATCAGTGCATGATCAGCCACGTGATCAGTGCATGATAGCCACGTGATCAGTGCATGATCAGTCACGTGATCAGTGTATGATCAGCCACGTGAACAGTGCATGCTCAGTCACGTGATCAGGGCCTGCTGAGCTGCGTGATTACTGTCTGCTCATCTGCTTGACAATGCCAGCTGAGCTGCACGATTCCTGCCTGTCATCTGCTTGACAATTGCCAGCTGTGCTGCGTAATTCCTGCCTGCTCAGCTGCTTGATTATTGCCAGCTGAGCAGCATGATTCCTCACACCTGAGTTCCATGATTATTGCCTGCTGACTGTTTGATTCGTGCCTACTCAGCTCTTTGTTTATTGCCTCCAGAGGCACATGATCAGTGTATGATAGCAAACATGATCAGCGCATGATCAGTCACATGATCAGCGCCATTAAGTCACGTGATCACTACATGATAGTCATGTGATCAGTCCATGCTCAGTCACGGTATCAGTGCATGATCAGCCACGTGATCAGTGCATGATCAGCCACGTGATCAGTGCATGATCAGCCACGTGATCAGTGCATGATCAGTCACGTGATCAGTGCATGATCAGGCACGTGATCAGTGCATGATCAGCTGCGTGATCAGTGCATGATAGCCACGTGATCAGTGCATGATCAGTCACCTGATGGGTGTATGATCAGTCACGTGACAGTACATGGTAGCTACATGATCATTGCATGATCAGCCACGTGATCAGTGCATGATGTCACGTGATCAGTGCATGATCAGTCACGTGATCAGTGCATGATCAGTCACGTGATCAGTGCATGATCAGTCACGTGATCAGTGCATGATCAGCCACGTGATCAGTGCATGATCAGCCACGTGATCAGTGCATGATCAGTCACGTGATCAGTGCATGATCAGCCACGTGATCAGTGCATGATCAGTCACGTGATCAGTGCATGATCAGTCACGTGATCAGTGCATGATCAGTCACGTGATCAGTGCATGATAGCCACGTGATCAGTGCATGATCAGTCACGTGATCAGTGCATGATCAGCCACGTGATCAGTGCATGATCAGTACGTGATCAGTGCATGATCAGCCACGTGATCAGTGCATGATCAGCCACGTGATCAGTGCATGATCAGTCACGTGATCAGTGCATGATCAGTCACGTGATCAGTGCATGATCAGCACGTGATCAGTGCATGATCAGCCACGTGATCAGTGCATGATCAGCCACGTGATCAGTGCATGATAGCCACGTGATCAGTGCATGATCAGCCACGTGATCAGTGCATGATCAGCCACGTGATCAGTGCATGATCAGTCACGTGATCAGTGCATGATAGCCACGTGATCAGTGCATGAGTCACGTGATCAGTGCATGATCAGCCACGTGATCAGTGCATGATCAGCCACGTGATCAGTGCATGATCAGCACGTGATCAGTGCATGATCAGTGCGTGATCAGTGCATGATCAGTCACGTGACCAGTACATGATTGCTACGTGATCAGTGCATGATCAGCCACGTGATCAGTGCATGATAGCCACGTGATCAGTGCATGATCAGTCACGTGATCAGTGCATGATCAGTCACGTGATCAGTGCATGATCATTTACGTGATCAGTGCATGATCAGTCACGTGACCAGTATATGGTAGCTACGTGATCATTGCATGAGCCACGTGAGCAGTGCATGATAGCCACGTGATCAGTGCATGATCAGTTACGTGATCAGAGTATGATCAGCCGTGATCAGTGCATGAGCCACGTGATCAGTGCATGATATGTCACGTGACAGGTGTGTGATCAGCCACGTGATCAGTGCATGATCAGCCACGTGATCAGTGCATGATAGCCACGTGATCAGTGCATGATCAGTTACGTGAGCAGTGTATGATCAGCCACGTGATCAGTGCATGGTCAGACACGTGAACAGTGTATGATCAGCCACGTGATCAGTGCATGATATCCAAGTGATCAGTGCATGATCATCACGTGATCAGTGTATGATCAGCCACGTGAACAGTGCATGCTCAGTCACGTGATCAGGGCCTGCTGAGCTGCGTGATTACTGTCTGCTCATCTGCTTGACAATTGCCAGCTGAGCTGCACGATTCCTGCCTGTCATCTGCTTGACAATTGCCAGCTGTGCTGCGTAATTCCTGCCTGCTCAGCTGCTTGATTATTGCCAGCTGAGCAGCATGATTCCTCACAGCTGAGTTCCATGATTATTGCCTGCTGACTGTGATTCGTGCCTACTCAGCTCTTTGTTTATTGCCTCCAGAGGCACATGATCAGTGTATGATAGCAAACATGATCAGTGCATGATCAGTCACATGATCAGCGCCATTAAGTCACGTGATCACTACATGATAGTCATGTGATCAGTCCATGCTCAGTCACGGTATCAGTGCATGATCAGCCACGTGATCAGTGCATGATCAGCCACGTGATCAGTGCATGATAGCCATGTGAGTCAGTGCATGATCAGTCACGTGATCAGTGCATGATCAGTCACGTGATCAGTGCATGATCAGCCACGTGATCAGTGCATGATCAGTCACGTGATCAGTGCATGATCAGTCACGTGATCAGTGCATGATCAGTCACGTGATCAGTGCATGATCAGCCACGTGATCAGTGCATGATCAGTCACGTGATCAGTGCATGATCAGCCACGTGATCAGTGCATGATAGCGTACGTGATCATTGCATGATCAGTCACGTGATCAGTGCATGATAGCCACGTGATCAGTGCATGATCATGATCAGTGCATGATCACGTGATCAGTGCATGATCAGTCACGTGATCAGTGCATGATCAGTCACGTGATCAGTGCATGATCAATTCGTGATCAGTGCATGATCAGTCACGTGATCAGTGCATGATCAGCCGATCAGTATGATCAGCCAGTGCAGTGCATGATAGCCACGTGATCAGTGCATGATCAGTCACGTGATCAGTGCATGATCAGTCACGTGATCAGTGCATGATCAGTCACGTGATCAGTGCATGATATAGACGTGATCAGTGCATGATCAGTCACGTGATCAGTGCATGATCAGCCACGTGATCAGTGCATGATAGCCACGTGAATGAGTGCGATAGCCAGATGATCAGTGCATGATCAGCCACGTGATCAGTGCATGATCAGCACGTGATCAGTGCATGATAGCCACGTGATCAGTGCATGATCAGCCACGTGATCAGTGCATGATCAGTTACGTGAGCAGTGCATGATCAGCCACGTGATCAGTGCATGATCAGCACGTGAACAGTGTATGATCAGCCACGTGATCAGTGCATGATAGCCACGTGATCAGTGCATGATCAGTCACGTGATCAGTGTATGATCAGCCACGTGAACAGTGCATGCTCAGTCACGTGATCAGGGCCTGCTGAGCTGCGTGATTACTGTCTGCTCATCTGCTTGACAATTGCCAGCTGAGCTGCACGATTCCTGCCTGTCATCTGCTTGACAATTGCCAGCTGTGCTGCGTAATTCCTGCCTGCTCAGCTGCTTGATTATTGCCAGCTGAGCAGCATGATTCCTCACAGCTGAGTTCCATGATTATTGCCTGCTGACTGTTTGATTCGTGCCTACTCAGCTCTTTGTTTATTGCCTCCAGAGGCACATGATCAGTGTATGATAGCAAACATGATGCATGATCAGTCACATGATCAGCGCCATTAAGTCACGTGATCACTACATGATAGTCATGTGATCAGTCCATGCTCAGTCACGGTATCAGTGCATGATCAGCCACGTGATCAGTGCATGATCAGCCACGTGATCAGTGCATGATCAGCCACGTGATCAGTGCATGATCAGTCACGTGATCAGTGCATGATCAGGCACGTGATCAGTGCATGATCAGCCACGTGATCAGTGCATGATAGCCACGTGATCAGTGCATGATCAGTCACCTGATGGGTGTATGATCAGTCACGTGACCAGTACATGGTAGCTACATGATCATTGCATGATCAGCCACGTGTAGTGCATGATAGCCACGTGATCAGTGCATGATCAGTCACGTGATCAGTGCATGATCAGTCACGTGATCAGTGCATGATCAGTCACGTGATCAGTGCATGATCAGCCACGTGATCAGTGCATGATCAGTCACGTGATCAGTGCATGATCAGCCACGTGATCAGTGCATGATCAGTCACGTGATCAGTGCATGATAGCCGTGATCAGTGCATGATCAGTCTGGTGATCAGTGCATGATAGCACGTGATCAGTGCATGATCAGTCACGTGATCAGTGCATGATCAGTCACGTGATCAGTACATGGTAGCTACGTGATCATTGCATGATCAGCCACGTGATCAGTGCATGATAGCCACGTGATCAGTGCATGATCAGTCACGTGATCAGTGCATGATCAGTCACGTGATCAGTGCATGATCAGCCACGTGATCAGTGCATGATCAGCCACGTGATCAGTGCATGATAGCCACGTGATCAGTGCATGATCAGTCACGTGATCAGTGCATGATCAGCACGTGATCAGTGCATGATCAGCCACGTGATCAGTGCATGATAGCCACGTGATCAGTGCATGATCAGTCACGTGATCAGTGCATGATCAGTCACGTGATCAGTACATGGTAGCTACGTGATCAGTGCATGATCAGCCACGTGATCAGTGCATGATAGCCACGTGATCAGTGCATGATCAGTCACGTGATCAGTGCATGATCAGTCATGTGATCAGTGCATGATCAGCCACGTGATCAGTGCATGATCAGCCACGTGATCAGTGCATGATAGCCACGTGATCAGTGCATGATCAGTCACGTGATCAGTGCATGATCAGTCACGTGATCAGTGCATGATCAGCCACGTGATCAGTGCATGATCAGCCACGTGATCAGTGCATGATCAATTACGTGATCAGTGCATGATCAGTCACGTGATCAGTGCATGGTAGCTACGTGATCAGTGCATGATCAGCCACGTGATCAGTGCATGATAGCCACGTGATCAGTGCATGATCAGTCACGTGATCAGTGCATGATCAGTCACGTGATCAGTGCATGATCAGTCACGTGATCAGTGCATGATCAGTCACGTGATCAGTGCATGATCAGTCACGTGATCAGTGCATGATAGCTACGTGATCATTGCATGATCAGCCACGTGATCAGTGCATGATAGCCACGTGATCAGTGCATGATCAGCCACGTGATCAGTGCATGATCAGTCATGTGATACGTGTGTGATCAGCCACGTGATCAGTGCATGATATCCGTGATCAGTGCATGATAGCCCACGTGATCAGTGCATGATAGCCACGTGATCAGTGCATGATCAGTCACGTGATACATGTGTGATCAGCCACGTGATCAGTGCATGATGAGCCACGTGATCAGTGCATGATCAATTACGTGATCAGTGCATGATCAGTCACGTGACAGTACATGGTTGCTACGTGATCAGTGCATGATCAGCCACGTGAGCAGTGCATGATAGCCACGTGATCAGTGCATGATCAGTCACGTGATCAGTACATGATCAGTCACGTGAACAGTGCATGATCATTTACGTGATCAGTGCATGATCAGTCACGTGACCAGTATATGGTAGCTATGATCATTCCATGATGAGCCACGTGAGCAGTGCATGATAGCCACGTGATGTGCATGATCAGTTACGTGCAGTGTATGATCAGCCACGTGATCAGTGCATGAGTGCCACGTGATCAGTGCATGATACCATGCGTGACAGGTGTGTGATCAGCCACGTGAACAGTGCATGTTCAGCCACGTGATCAGTGCATGATAGCCACGTGATCAGTGCATGATCAGTTACGTGAGCAGTATGATCAGCCACGTGATCAGTGCATGGTCAGACACGTGAACAGTGTATGATCAGCCACGTGATCAGTGCATGATATCCAAGTGATCAGTGCATGATCATCACGTGATCAGTGTATGATCAGCCACGTGAACAGTGCATGCTCAGTCACGTGATCAGGGCCTGCTGAGCTGCGTGATTACTGTCTGCTCATCTGCTTGACAATTGCCAGCTGAGCTGCACGATTCCTGCCTGTCATCTGCTTGACAATTGCCAGCTGTGCTGCGTAATTCCTGCCTGCTCAGCTGCTTGATTATTGCCAGCTGAGCAGCATGATTCCTCACAGCTGAGTTCCATGATTATTGCCTGCTGACTGTATGATTCGTGCCTACTCAGCTCTTTGTTTATTGCCTCCAGAGGCACATGATCAGTGTATGATAGCAAACATGATCAGTGCATGATCAGTCACATGATCAGCGCCATTAAGTCACGTGATCACTACATGATAGTCATGTGATCAGTCCATGCTCAGTCACGGTATCAGTGCATGATCAGCCACGTGATCAGTGCATGATCAGCCACGTGATCAGTGCATGATAGCCATGTGATCAGTGCATGATCAGTCACGTGATCAGTGCATGATCAGTCACGTGATCAGTGCATGATCAGTCACGTGATCAGTGCATGATCAGTCACGTGATCAGTGCATGATCAGCCACGTGATCAGTGCATGATCAGCCACGTGATCAGTGCATGATCAGTCACGTGATCAGTGCATGATCAGTCACGTGATCAGTGCATGGTAGCCACGTGATCATTGCATGATCAGCCACGTGAGCAGTGCATGATAGCCACGTGATCAGTGCATGATCAGTCACGTGATCAGTGCATGATCAGCCACGTGATCAGTGCATGATCAGTCACGTGATCAGTGCATGATCAATTACGTGATCAGTGCATGATCAGTCACGTGATCAGTACATGGTAGCCACGTGATCAGTGCATGATCAGCACGTGATCAGTGCATGATAGCCACGTGATCAGTGCATGATCAGTACATGATCAGTACATGATCATGCACGTGATCAGTGCATGATCATTCACGTGATCAGTGCATGTCATAGACGTGATCAGTGCATGATCAGTCACGTGATCAGTGCATGATCAGCCACGTGATCAGTGCATGATCAGCCACGTGATCAGTGCATGATAGCCACGTGATCAGTGCATGATCAGTCACGTGATCAGTGCATGATCAGCCACGTGATCAGTGCATGATCAGCCACGTGATCAGTGCATGATCAGCCACGTGATCAGTGCATGATCAGTTACGTGAGCAGTGTATGATCAGCCACGTGATCAGTGCATGGTCAGACACGTGAACAGTGTATGATCAGCCACGTGATCAGTGCATGATATCCAAGTGATCAGTGCATGATCAGTCACGTGATCAGTGTATGATCAGCCACGTGAACAGTGCATGCTCAGTCACGTGATCTGGGCCTGCTGAGCTGCGTGATTACTGTCTGCTCATCTGCTTGACAATTGCCAGCTGAGCTGCACGATTCCTGCCTGTCATCTGCTTGACAATTCAGCTGTGCTGCGTAATTCCTGCCTGCTCAGCTGCTTGATTATTGCCAGCTGAGCAGCATGATTCCTCACACCTGAGTTCCATGATTATTGCCTGCTGACTGTTTGATTCGTGCCTACTCAGCTCTTTGTTTATTGCCTCCAGAGGCACATGATCAGTGTATGATAGCAAACATGATCAGCGCATGATCAGTCACATGATCAGCGCCATTAAGTCACGTGATCACTACATGATAGTCATGTGATCAGTCCATGCTCAGTCACGGTATCAGTGCATGATCAGCCACGTGATCAGTGCATGATCTGTCACAAGATTAGTGTATGATCATCCACGTGATCAGTGCATGGGCAGTCATGTGATCAGTGCATGATATAGACGTGATCAGTGCATGATCAGTCTCGTGATCAGTGCATGATAGCCACGTGATCAGTGCATGATCAGTCACCTGATGGGTGTATGATCATTCACGTGACCTGTACATGGTAGCTACATGATCATTGCATGATCAGCCACGTGAGTAGTGCATGATAGCCACGTGATCAGTGCATGATCAGTCACGTGATCAGTGCATGATCAGTCACGTGATCAGCATGATCAGCCACGTGATCAGTGCATGATCAGTCACAAGATCAGTGCATGATCAGCCACGTGATCAGTGCATGATCAGTCATGTGATCAGTGCATGATCAGACGTGATCAGTGCATGATCAGTCACGTGATCAGTGCATGATAGCCACGTGATCAGTGCATGATCAGTCACGTGATCAGTGCATGATCAGTCACGTGATTGTACATGGTAGCCACATGATCATTGCATGATCAGCCACGTGAGCAGTGCATGATAGCGTGATCAGTGCATGATCAGTCACGTGATCAGTGCATGATCAGTCACGTGATCAGTGCATGATCAGCCACGTGATCAGTGCATGATCAGTCACGTGATCAGTGCATGATCAGCCACGTGATCAGTGCATGATAGCCACGTGATCAGTGCATGATCAGCCACGTGATCAGTGCATGATCAGCCACGTGATCAGTGCATGATCAGCCACGTGATCAGTGCATGATCAGCCACGTGATCAGTGCATGATCAGTCACGTGATCAGTGCATGATCAGCCACGTGATCAGTGCATGATCAGCCACGTGATCAGTGCATGATCAGCCACGTGATCAGTGCATGATAGCCAGTGATCAGTGCATGACTCTCACGTGATCAGTGCATGATCAGCCACGTGATCAGTGCATGATCAGTCACGTGATCAGTGCATGATCAGTCACGTGATCAGTGCATGATAGCTACGTGATCAGTGCATGATCAGCCACGTGATCAGTGCATGATCAGCCACGTGATCAGTGCATGATCAGCCACGTGATCAGTGCATGATCAGCCACGTGATCAGTGCATGATAGCCACGTGATCAGTGCATGATAGTCACGTGATCAGTGTATGATCAGCCACGTGATCAGTGCATGATCAGCCACGTGATCAGTGCATGATCAGTCACGTGATCAGTGTATGATCAGCCACGTGATCGATGATGAGCCACGTGATCAGTGCATGATCAGTCACGTGATCAGTGCATGATCAGTCACGTGATCAGTGCATGATTGCCACGTGATCAGTGCATGATCAGTCACGTGATCAGTGCATGATCAGCCACGCATCAGTGCATGATCAGTCACGTGATCAGTGCATGATCAGCCACGTGAGCAGTGCATGATAGCCACGTGATCAGTGCATGATCAGCCACGTGATCAGTGCATGATCAGTCACGTGATCAGTGCATGATCAGACACGTGATCAGTGCATGATCAGTCACGTGATCAGTGCATGATCAGCCACGTGATCAGTGCATGATCAGGCACGTGATCAGTGTATGATCAGCCACGTGATCAGTGCATGATCAGCCACGTGATCAGTGCATGATCAGCCACGTGATCAGTGCATGATCAGCCACATGATCAGTGCATGATCAGCCACGTGATCAGTGCATGATCAGTCACGTGACCAGTACATGGTAGCTACGTGATCATTGCCTGATCAGCCACGTGATCAGTGCATGATAGCCACGTGATCAGTGCATGATAGCCACGTGATCAGTGCATGATCAGTCATGTGATACGTGTGTGATCAGCCACGTGATCAGTGCATGATATCCACGTGATCAGTGCATGACAGCCACGTGATCAGTGCATGAGAGCCATGTGATCAGTGCATGATCAGTCACGTGATACATGTGTGATCAGCCACGTGATCAGTGCATGATGAGCCACGTGATCAGTGCAGGATCAATTACGTGATCAGTGCATGATCAGTCACGTGACCAGTACATGGTTGCTACGTGATCGTTGCATGATCAGCCACGTGAGCAGAGCATGATAGCCACGTGATCAGTGCATGATCAGTCACGTGATCAGTACATGATCAGTCACGTGAACAGTGCATGATCATTTACGTGATCTTTGCATGATCAGTCACGTGACCAGTATATGGTTGCTACGTGATCATTCCATGACGAGCCACGTGAGCAGTGCATGATAGCCACGTGATGTGTGCATGAGTTACGTGAGCAGAGTATGATCAGCCACGTGATCAGTGCATGAGTGCCACGTGATCAGTGCATGATATGTCACGTGACAGGTGTGTGATCAGCCACGTGAACAGTGCATGTTCAGCCACGTGATCAGTGCATGATAGCCACGTGATCAGTGCATGATCAGTTACGTGAGCAGTGTATGATCAGCCACGTGATCAGTGCATGGTCAGACACGTGAACAGTGTATGATCAGCCACGTGATCAGTGCATGATATCCAAGTGATCAGTGCATGATCATCACGTGATCAGTGTATGATCAGCCACGTGAACAGTGCATGCTCAGTCACGTGATCTGGCCTGCTGAGCTGCGTGATTACTGTCTGCTCATCTGCTTGACATTGCCAGCTGAGCTGCACGATTCCTGCCTGTCATCTGCTTGACAATTGCCAGCTGTGCTGCGTAATTCCTGCCTGCTCAGTTGCTTGATTATTGCCAGCTGAGCAGCATGATTCCTCACACCTGAGTTCCATGATTATTGCCTGCTGACTGTTTGATTCGTGCCTACTCAGCTCTTTGTATTGCCTCCAGAGGCACATGATCAGTGTATGATAGCAAACATGATCAGCGCATGATCAGTCACATGATCAGCGCCATTAAGTCACGTGATCACTACATGATAGTCATGTGATCAGTCCATGCTCAGTCACGGTATCAGTGCATGATCAGCCACGTGATCAGTGCATGATCTGTCACAAGATTAGTGTATGATCAACCACGTGATCAGTGCATGGGCAGTCATGTGATCAGTGCATGATATAGACGTGAACAGTGCATGATCAGTCTCGTGATCAGTGCATGATAGCCACGTGATCAGTGCATGATCAGTCACCTGATGGGTGTATGATCATTCACGTGACCTGTACATGGTAGCTACGTGATCATTGCATGATCAGCCACGTGAGTAGTGCATGATAGCCACGTGATCACTGCATGATCAGTCACGTGATCAGTGCATGATCAGTCACGTGACCAGTGCATGGTAGCCACGTGATCATGCATGATCAGCCACGTGATCAGTGTATGTCAGCCACGTGATCAGTGCATGATAGCCACGTGATCAGTGCATGATCAGTCACGTGATCAGTGCATGATCAGTCACGTGATCAGTGTATGATCAGCCACGTGATCAGTGCATGATCAGCCACATGATCAGTGCATGATCAATTACGTGATCAGTGCATGATCAGTTACGTGACCAGTACATGGTAGCTACGTGATCATTGCATGATAAGCCACGTGATCAGTGCATGATAGCCACGTGATCAGTGCATGATCAGCCACGTGATCAGTGCATGATCAGTCATGTGATACGTGTGTGATCAGCCACATGATCAGTGCATGATATCCACGTGATCAGTGCATGATCAGCCACGTGATCAGTGCATGAGAGCCACGTGATCAGTGCATGATCAGTCACGTGATACATGTGAGCCACGTGATCAGTGCATGATGAGCCACGTGATCAGTGCAGGATCAATTACGTGATCAGTGCATGATCAGTCACGTGACCAGTACATGGTTGCACGTGATCGTGCATGATCAGCCACGTGAGCAGAGCATGATAGCCACGTGGTCAGTGCATGATCAGTCACGTGATCAGTACATGATCAGTCACGTGATCAGTGCATGATCATTTACGTGATCTTTGCATGATCAGTCACGTGATCAGTATATGGTTGCTACGTGATCATTCCATGACGAGCCACGTGAGCAGTGCATGATAGCCACGTGATGTGTGCATGAGTTACGTGAGCAGAGTATGATCAGCCACGTGATCAGTGCATGAGTGCCGTGATCAGTGCATGATAGTCACGTGACAGTGTGTGATCAGCCACGTGATCAGTGCATGATCAGCCACGTGATCAGTGCATGATAGCCACGTGATCAGTGCATGATCAGTTACGTGATCAGTGTATGATCAGCCACGTGATCAGTGCATGATATCCACGTGATCAGTGCATGATCATCACGTGATCAGTGTATGATCAGCCACGTGAACAGTGCATGCTCAGTCACGTGATCTGGGCCTGTTGAGCTGCGTGATTACTGTCTGCTCATCTGCTTGACAATTGCCAGCTGAGCTGCACGATTCCTGCCTGTCATCTGCTTGACAATTGCCAGCTGTGCTGCGTAATTCCTGCCTGCTCAGCTGCTTGATTATTGCCAGCTGAGCAGCATGATTCCTCACACCTGTGTTCCATGATTATTGCCTGCTGACTGTTTGATTCGTGCCTCACTGCTCTTTGTTTATTGCCTCCAGAGGCACATGATCAGTGTATGATAGCAAACATGATCAGTGCATGATCAGTCACATGATCAGCGCCATTAAGTCACGTGATCACTACATGATAGTCATGTGATCAGTCCATGCTCAGTCATGATCAGTGCATGATCAGCCACGTGATCAGTGCATGATCTGTCACAAGATTAGTGCATGATCATCCACGTGATCAGTGCACGGGCAGTCATGTGATCAGTGCATGATATAGACGTGACAGTGCATGATCAGTCTCGTGATCAGTGCATGATAGCCACGTGATCAGTGCATGATCAGTCACCTGATGGTGTATGATCATCACGTGACCTGTACATGGTAGCACATCATTGCATGATCAGCCACGTGAGTAGTTCATGATAGCCACGTGACTGCATGATCAGTCACGTGATCGCATGATCAGTCATGTGACCAGTACATGGTAGCTGACGTGATCAGTGCATGATCAGCCATGAGCAGTGCATGATAGCCACGTGATCAGTGCATGATCAGTCACGTGATCAGTGCATGATCAGCCACGCGATCAGTGCATGATCAGCCACGATCAGCGCATGATCAATTACGTGATCAGTGCATGATCAGTCACGTGACCAGTACATGGTAGCTACGTGATCATTGCCATGATCAGCCACGTGATCAGTGCATGATAGCCACGTGATCAGTGCATGATAGCCACGTGATCAGTGCATGATCAGTCATGTGACATGCAGTGATCAGCCACGTGATCAGTGCATGATATCCACGTGATCAGTGCATGACAGCCACGTGATCAGTGCATGAGAGCCACGTGATCAGTGCATGATCAGCCACGTGATACATGTGTGATCAGCCACGTGATCAGTGCATGATGAGCCACGTGATCAGTGCAGGATCAATTACGTGATCAGTGCATGATCAGTCACGTGACCAGTACATGGTTGCTACGTGATCGTTGCATGATCAGCCACGTGAGCAGTGCATGATAGCCACGTGATCAGTGCATGATCAGTCACGTGATCAGTACATGATCAGTCACGTGAACAGTGCATGATCACTTACGTGATCTGTGCATGATCAGTCACGTTACCAGTATATGGTTGCTACGTGATCATTCCATGACGAGCCACGTGAGCAGTGCATGATAGCCACGTGATGTGTGCATGAGTTACGTGAGCAGAGCATGATCAGCCACGTGATCAGTGCATGAGTGCCACGTGATCAGTGCATGATATGTCACGTGACAGGTGTGTGATCAGCCACGTGAACAGTGCATGTTCAGCCACGTGATCAGTGCATGATAGCCACGTGATCAGTGCATGATCAGTTACGTGAGCAGTGTATGATCAGCCACGTGATCAGTGCATGGTCAGACACGTGAACAGTGTGTGATCAGCCACGTGATCAGTGCATGATATCCAAGTGATCAGTGCATGATCATCACGTGATCAGTGTATGATCAGCCACGTGAACAGTGCATGCTCAGTCACGTGATCTGGGCTTGCTGAGCTGCGTGATTACTGTCTGCTCATCTGCTTGACAATTGCCAGCTGAGCTGCACGATTCCTGCCTGTCATCTGCTTGACAATTGCCAGCTGTGCTGCTAATTCCTGCCTGCTCAGCTGCTTGATTATTGCCAGCTGAGCAGCATGATTCCTCACACCTGAGTTCCATGATTATTGCCTGCTGACTGTTTGATTCGTGCCTACTCAGCTCTTTGTTTATTGTTTCCAGAGGCACATGATCAGTGCATGATAGCAAACATGATCAGTGCATGATCAGTCACATGATCAGCGCCATTAAGTCACGTGATCACTACATGATAGTCATGTGATCAGTCCATGCTCAGTCACGGTATCAGTGCATGATCAGCCACGTGATCAGTGCATGATCTGTCACAAGATTAGTGTATGATCATCCACGTGATCAGTGCACGGGCAGTCATGTGATCAGTGCATGATATAGACGTGATCAGTGCATGATCAGTCTCGTGATCAGTGCATGATAGCTACGTGATCAGTGCATGATCAGTCACCTGATGGGTGTATGATCATTCACTTGACCTGTACATGGTAGCTACATGATCATTGCATGATCAGCCACGTGAGTAGTTCATGATAGCCACGTGATCACTGCATGATCAGTCACGTGATCAGTGCGCATGTCTGAGCCATGTGACCATGATGAGCAGAAGCGTGATCAGCGCATGATCAGCCACGTGATCAGTGCATGATAGCCACGTGATCAGTGCATGATCAGACAGTGCATGATCAGTGCATGATCAGCACGTGATCAGTGCATGATCAGCCACGTGATCAGTGCATGATAGCCACGTGATCAGTGCATGATCAGTGATGATCGCAGATCAGCATGATCAGCCACGTGATCAGTACATCAGCCACGTGATCAGTGCATGATCAGCACGTGATCAGTGCATGATCAGCCACGTGATCAGCATGATCAGCCACGTGATCAGTGCATGATCAGTCACGTGATCAGTGCATGATCAGTTACGTGATCAGTGCATGATCAGCCACGTGATCAGTGCATGATCAGCCACGTGATCAGTGCATGATCAGTCACGTGATCAGTGCATGATCAGCCGTGATCAGTGCAGTCATGTGATCAGTGCATGATCAGCCACGTGATCAGTGCATGATCAGCCACGCGATCAGTGCATGATAGCCACGTGATCAGTGCATGATCAGTCACGTGATCAGTGCATGATCAGCCACATGATCAGTGCATGATCAGCCACGTGATCAGTGCATGATCAGCCACGTGATCAGTGCATGATCAGCCACGTGATCAGTGCATGATCAGCCACGTGATCAGTGCATGATCAGCCACGTGATCAGTGCATGATCAGCCACGTGATCAGTGCATGATCAGCCACGTGATCAGTGCATGATCAGTCACGTGATCAGTGCATGATCAGTCACGTGATCAGTGCATGATCAGCCACGTGATCAGTGCATGATCAGCCACGTGATCAGTGCATGATCAGCCACGTGATCAGTGCATGATCAGCCACGCGATCAGTGCATGATCAGCCACGTGATCAGTGCATGATCAGTCACGTGATCAGTGCATGATCAGCCACGTGATCAGTGCATGATCAGCCACGTGATCAGTGCATGATCAGCCACGTGATCAGTGCATGATCAGCCACGTGATCAGTGCATGATCAGTCACGTGATCAGTGCATGATCAGTTACGTGATCAGTGTATGATCAGCCACGTGATCAGTGCATGATAGCCACGTGATCAGTGCATGATCAGCACGTGATCAGTGCATGATCAGCCACGTGATCAGTGCATGATCAGCCACGTGATCAGTGCATGATCAGTCACGTGATCAGTGCATGATCAGCCACGTGATCAGTGCATGATCAGCCACGTGATCAGTGCATGAGAGCCACGTGATCAGTGCATGATCTGTCACGTGATACAGTGCATGATCAGCCACGTGATCAGTGCATGATAGCCACGTGATCAGTGCATGATCAGTCACGTGATCAGTGCATGATCAGCCACGTGATCAGTGCATGATAGCCACGTGATCAGTGCATGATCAGTCACGTGATCAGTGCATGATCAGTCACGTGATCAGTGCATGATCAGTTACGTGATCAGTGCATGATCAGTCACGTGACCAGTACATGATCAGCACGTGATCAGTGCATGATCAGCCACGTGAGCAGTGCATGATCAGCCACGTGATCAGTGCATGATCAGTCACGTGATCAGTGCATGATCAGCCACGTGATCAGTGCATGATCAGCCACGTGATCAGTGCATGATAGTCACGTGATCAGCATGATCAGCCACGTGAACAGTGCATGATCAGCCACGTGATCAGTGCATGATAGCCACGTGATCAGTGCATGATCAGCCACGTGATCAGTGCATGATCAGCCACGTGATCAGTGCATGATCAGTCACGTGATCAGTGCATGATAGCCACGTGATCAGTGCATGATCAGCCACGTGATCAGTGCATGATCAGCCACGTGATCAGTGCATGATCAGCACGTGATCAGTGCATGATCAGCACGTGATCAGTGCATGATCAGTCATGATCAGTGCATGATCAGCCACGTGATCAGTGCATGATCAGCCACGTGATCAGTGCATGATCAGTCACGTGATCAGTGCATGATCAGCCACGTGATCAGTGCATGACAGCCACGTGATCAGTGCATGATCAGTCACGTGATCAGTGCATGATAGCCACGTGATCAGTGCATGATAGCCACGTGATCAGTGCATGATCAGTCATGTGATCAGTGCATGATCAGCCACGTGATCAGTGCATGATAGCCACGTGATCAGTGCATGACAGCCACGTGATCAGTGCATGAGCAGCCACGGGATCAGTGCATGATCAGTCACGTGATACAGTGCATGATCAGCCACGTGATCAGTGCATGATAGCCACGTGATCAGTGCATGATCAATTACGTGATCAGTGCATGATCAGTCACGTGACCAGTACATGGTAGCTACGTGATCGTTGCATGATCAGCCACGTGATCAGTGCATGATAGCCACGTGATCAGTGCATGATCAGTCACGTGATCAGTACATGATCAGTCACGTGATCAGTGCATGATCAGTCACGTGATCAGTGCATGATCAGTCACGTGACCAGTATATGGTTGCCACGTGATCATTGCATGACAGCCACGTGAGCAGTGCATGATAGCCACGTGATCAGTGCATGAGTTACGTGATCAGTGTATGATCAGCCACGTGATCAGTGCATGAGTGCCACGTGATCAGTGCATGATCTGTCACGTGATCAGTGTATGATCAGCCACGTGATCAGTGCATGATCAGCCACGTGATCAGTGCATGATAGCCACGTGATCAGTGCATGATCAGTTACGTGATCAGTGTATGATCAGCCACGTGATCAGTGCATGGTCAGTCATGATCAGTGCATGATATCACGTGATCAGTGCATGATCAGTCACGTGATCAGTGCATGATAGCCACGCGATCAGTGCATGATCAGTCACGTGATCAGTGCATGATCAGTCACGTGACCAGTACATGGTAGCTACATGATCATTGCATGATCAGCCACGTGATCAGTGCATGATAGCCACGTGATCAGTGCATGATCACGTGATCAGTGCATGATCAGTCACGTGATCAGTGCATGATCAGCCACGTGATCAGTGCATGATCAGTCACGTGATCAGTGCATGATCAGCCACGTGATCAGTGCATGATCAGTCACGTGATCAGTGCATGATCAGACGCATCAGCATGATCAGCCGTGATCAGTGCATGATCAGCCACGTGATCAGTGCATGATCAGCCACGTGATCAGTGCATGATCAGCCACGTGATCAGTGCATGATCAATCACGTGATCAGTGCATGATCAGTCACGTGACCAGTACATGGTAGTTGATGATCATGATCATGATCAGCCACGTGATCAGTGCATGATAGCCACGTGATCAGTGCATGATAGCCACGTGATCAGCATGATCAGTCATGTGATAGTGTGTGATCAGCCACGTGATCAGTGCATGATATCCACGTGATCAGTGCATGATAGCCACGTGATCAGTGCATGAGAGCCACGTGATCAGTGCATGATCAGTCACGTGATACATGTGTGATCAGCCACGTGATCAGTGCATGATGAGCCACGTGATCAGTGCAGGATCAATTACGTGATCAGTGCATGATCAGTCACGTGACCAGTACATGGTTGCTACGTGATCGTTGCATGATCAGCCACGTGAGCAGAGCATGATAGCCACGTGATCAGTGCATGATCAGTCACGTGATCAGTACATGATCAGTCACGTGAACAGTGCATGATCATTTACGTGATCTTTGCATGATCAGTCACGTGACCAGTATATGGTTGCTACGTGATCATTCCATGACGAGCCACGTGAGCAGTGCATGATAGCCACGTGATGTGTGCATGAGTTACGTGAGCAGAGCATGATCAGCCACGTGATCAGTGCATGAGTGCCACGATCAGTGCATGATATGTCACGTGACAGGTGTGTGATCAGCCACGTGAACAGTGCATGTTCAGCCACGTGATCAGTGCATGATAGCCACGTGATCAGTGCATGATCAGTTACGAGCAGTGTATGATCAGCCACGTGATCAGTGCATGGTCAGACACGTGAACAGTGTATGATCAGCCACGTGATCAGTGCATGATATCCAAGTGATCAGTGCATGATCATCACGTGATCAGTGTATGATCAGCCACGTGAACAGTGCATGCTCAGTCACGTGATCTGGGCCTGCTGAGCTGCGTGATTACTGTCTGCTCATCTGCTTGACAATTGCCAGCTGAGCTGCACGATTCCTGCCTGTCATCTGCTTGACAATTGCCAGCTGTGCTGCGTAATTCCTGCCTGCTCAGCTGCTTGATTATTGCCAGCTGAGCAGCATGATTCCTCACACCTGAGTTCCATGATTATTGCCTGCTGACTGTTTGATTCGCGCCTACTCAGCTCTTTGTTTATTGCCTCCAGAGGCACATGATCAGTGTATGATAGCAAACATGATCAGCGCATGATCAGTCACATGATCAGCGCCATTAAGTCACGTGATCACTACATGATAGTCATGTGATCAGTCCATGCTCAGTCACGGTATCAGTGCATGATCAGCCACGTGATCAGTGCATGATCTGTCACATGATTAGTGTATGATCATCCACGTGATCAGTGCATGGCAGTCATGTGATCAGTGCATGATATAGACGTGATCAGTGCATGATCAGTGCATGATCAGTGCATGATAGCCACGTGATCAGTGCATGATCAGTCACCTGATGGGGGTATGATCATTCACGTGACCTGTACATGGTAGCGACATGATCATTGCATGATCAGCCACGTGAGTAGTGCATGATAGCCACGTGATCACTGCATGATCAGTCACGTGATCAGTGCATGATCAGTCATGTGACCAGTACATGGTAGCTGCGTGATCATCGCATGATCAGCCACGTGAGCAGTGCATGATAGCCACGTGATCAGTGCATGATCAGTCACGTGATCAGTGCATGATCAGTCACGTGATCAGTGCATGATCAGCCACGTGATCAGTGCATGATCAGGCACGTGATCAGTGTATGTCAGCCAAGTGATCAGTGCATGATAGCCACGTGATCAGTGCATGATCAGCCACGTGATCAGTGCATGATCAGTTATGTGATCAGTGTACATCAGCCACGTGATCAGTGCATGATCAGCCACGTGATCAGTGCATGATCAATTACGTGATCAGTGCATGATCAGTCACGTGATCAGTACATGATAGCTACGTGATCAGTGCATGATCAGACGTGATCAGTGCATGATAGCCACGTGATCAGTGCATGATAGCCACGTGATCAGTGCATGATCACGTGATCGTGTGTGATCAGCCACGTGATCAGTGCATGATATCCACGTGATCAGTGCATGATCAGCCACGTGATCAGTGCATGATAGCCACGTGATCAGTGCATGATCAGTCACGTGATCATGTGATCAGCCACGTGATCAGTGCATGATGAGCCACGTGATCAGTGCATGATCAATCACGTGATCAGTGCATGATCAGTCACGTGACCAGTACATGGTTGCTACGTGATCAGTGCATGATCAGCCACGCGAGCAGTGCATGATAGCCACGTGATCAGTGCATGATCAGTCACGTGATCAGTACATGATCAGTCACGTGAACAGTGCATGATCATTTACGTGATCAGTGCATGATCAGTCACGTGACCAGTATATGGTTGCTACGCGATCATTCCATGACGAGCCACGTGAGCAGTGCATGATAGCCACGTGATGTGTGCATGAGTTACGTGAGCAGTGTATGATCAGCCACGTGATCAGTGCATGAGCCCACGTGATCAGTGCATGATATGTCACGTGACAGGTGTGTGATCAGCCACGTGAACAGTGCATGTTCAGCCACGCGATCAGTGCATGATAGCCACGCGATCAGTGCATGATCAGTTACGTGAGCAGTGGATGATCAGCCACGTGATCAGTGCATGGTCAGACACGTGAACAGTGTATGGTCAGCCACGTGATCAGTGCATGATATCCAAGTGATCAGTGCATGATCATCACGCGATCAGTGTATGATCAGCCACGTGAACAGTGCATGCTCAGTCACGTGATCTGGGCCTGCTGAGCTGCGTGATTACTGTCTGCTCATCTGCTTGACAATTGCCAGCTGAGCTGCACGATTCCTGCCTGTCATCTGCTTGACAATTGCCAGCTGTGCTGCGTAATTCCTGCCTGCTCAGCTGCTTGATTATTGCCAGCTGAGCAGCATGATTCCTCACACCTGAGTTCCATGATTATTGCCTTGACTGTTTGATTCGTGCCTACTCAGCTCTTTGTTTATTGCCTCCAGAGGCACATGATCAGTGTATGATAGCAAACATGATCAGCGCATGATCAGTCACATGATCAGCGCCATTAAGTCACGTGATCACTACATGATAGTCATGTGATCAGTCCATGCTCAGTCACGGTATCAGTGCATGATCAGCCACGTGATCAGTGCATGATCTGTCACAAGATTAGTGTATGATCATCCACGTGATCAGTGCATGGCAGTCATGTGATCAGTGCATGATATAGACGTGAACAGTGCATGATCAGTCTCGTGATCAGTGCATGATAGCCACGTGATCAGTGCATGATCAGTCACCTGATGGGTGTATGATCATTCACGTGACCTGTACATGGTAGCTACATGATCATTGCATGATCAGCCACGTGAGTATTTCATGATAGCCACGTGATCACTGCATGATCAGTCACGTGATCAGTGCATGATCAGTCACGTGACCAGTATATGGTAGCTGCGTGATCATGCATGATCAGCCACGTGAGCAGTGCATGATAGCCACGCGATCAGTGCATGATCAGACACGTGATCAGTGCATGATCAGTCACGTGATCAGTGCATGATCAGCCACGTGATCAGTGCATGACCAGGCACTTGATCAGTGTATGTCAGCCAAGTGATCAGTGCATGATAGCCACGTGATCAGTGCATGATCAGCCACGTGATCAGTGCATGATCAGTTATGTGATCAGTGCATGATCAGCCACGTGATCAGTGCATGATCAGTTACGCGATCAGTGCATGATCAGCCACACGATCAGTGCATGATCAATTACGTGATCAGTGCATGAACAGTCACGTGATCAGTGCATGATAGCTACGTGATCAGTGCCTGATCAGCCACGTGATCAGTGCATGATAGCCACTGGATCAGTGCATGATCAGCCACGTGATCAGTGCATGAGCTGTCATGTGATCAGTGCTTGATCAGCCACGTGATTAGTGCCTGCTCAGCCACGTGATCAGTGCATGAGCAGCCACGTGATCAGTGCATGATCAGCCACGTGATCAGTGCATGATCTGCCACGTGATCAGTGCATGATCAGCCACGTGATCAGTGTATGATCAGCCACGTGATCAGTGCATGAGCCACGTGATCAGTGCATGATCAGCCACGTGATCAGTGCATGATCAGTCACGTGATCAGTGCATGATCAGTCACGTGATCAGTGCATGATCAGTCACGTGATCAGTGCATGATCAGTCACGTGCATGATCAGCCACGTGATCAGTGCATGATCAGTCACGTGATCAGTGCATGATCAGCCACGTGATCAGTGCATGATCAGCCACGTGATCAGTGCATGAGCTACGTGATCAGTGTATGATCAGCCACGTGATCAGTGCATGATCAGCCACGTGATCAGTGCATGATAGCCACGTGATCAGTGTATGATCAGCCACGTGACCAGTGCATGATCAGCCACGTGATCAGTGCATGATCAGCCACGCGAGCAGTGCATGATCAGTTACGTGATCAGTGCATGATCAGCCACGCGATCAGTGCATGATAGTCACGTGATCAGTATATGATCAGCGTGATCAGTGCATGATCAGTCACGTGATCAGTGCATGATAGTCACGTGATCAGTGCATGATCAGTCATGATCAGTGCATGATCAGCACATGATCAGCCAGGTGATCAGTGCATGATCAGCCACGTGATCAGTGCATGATCAGCCACGTGATCAGTGCATGATCACCACGTGATCAGTGCATGATCAGTCACGTGACCAGTGCATGATAGCCATGACATCATGATGCCAATGTGATCAGTGCATGATAGCCACGTGATCAGTGCATGATAGCCACGTGATCAGTGCATGATCAGTCACGTGATAGTGCATGATCAGCCACATGATCAGTATGATAGCCACGTGATCAGTGCATGACAGCCACGTGATCAGTGCATGAGAGCCACGATCAGTGCATCAGTCACGTGATACATGTGTGATCAGCCACGTGATCAGTGCATGATGAGCCACGTGATCAGTGCATGATCAATTACGTGATCAGTGCATGATCAGTCACGTGACAGTACATGGTAGCTACGTGATCATTGCATGATCAGCCACGTGAGCAGAGCATGATAGCCAAGTGGTCAGTGCATGATCAGTCACGTGATCAGTACATGACCAGTCACGTGAACAGTGCATGATCAGTTACGTGATCAGTGCATGATCAGTCACGCGCACAGTATATGGTTAGCATGTGATCATTCCATGACAGCCACGCGATCAGTGCATGATAGCCACGTGATGAGTGCATGAGTTACGTGATCAGTGCATGATCAGCCACGTGATCAGTGCATGAGTGCCACGCGATCAGTGCATGATAGCCACGTGACAGTGCATGATCAGCCACGTGATCAGTGCATGATCAGTCACGTGATCAGTGCATGATAGCCACGTGATCAGTGCATGATCAGCCACGTGATCAGTGTGATCAGCCACGTGATCAGTGCATGAGCAGCCACGTGATCAGTGCATGATAGACGTGATCAGTGCATGATCAGTCCACGGATCAGTGCATGATGAGCCACGTGATCAGTGCATGATCAGCCACGTGATCAGTGCATGATCAGTCACGTGACCAGTGCATGATAGCTGCGTGATCAGTGCATGATCAGCCACGTGATCAGTGCATGATAGCCACGCGATCAGTGCATGATCAGCCACGTGATCAGTGCATGATCAGTCACGTGATCAGTGCATGATCAGCCACGTGATCAGTGCATGATCTGTCACGTGATTAGTGTATGATCAGCCACGTGATCAGTGCATGGGCAGTCACGTGATCAGTGCATGATCAGACGTGATCAGTGCATGATCAGTCACGTGATCAGTGCATGATAGCCACGTGATCAGTGCATGATCAGTCACGTGATCGGTGTATGATCAGTCACGTGACCAGTACATGGTAGCCACGTGATCATTGCATGATCAGCCACGTGAGCAGTGCATGATAGCCACGTGATCAGTGCATGATCAGTCACGTGATCAGTGCATGATCAGCCATGTGACCAGTGCATGGTAGCTGCGTGATCACATGATCAGCCATGAGCAGTGCATGATAGCCACGTGATCAGTGCATGATCAGCCACCAGATCAGTGCATGATCAGCCACGCGATCAGTGCATGATCAGACACGTGATCAGTGCATGATCAGTCACGTGATCAGTGCATGATCAGCCACGTGATCAGTGCATGACCAGGCACGTGATCAGTGTATGTCCAGCCAAGTGATCAGTGCATGATAGCCACGTGATCAGTGCATGATCAGTCACGTGATCAGTATGATCAGCCACGTGATCAGTGTATGATCAGCCACGTGATCAGTGCATGATCAGCCACGTGATCAGTGCATGATCAGTTACGTGATCAGTGCATGATCAGTTACGTGATCAGTGCATGATAGCCACGCGATCAGTGCATGATAAGCCACGTGATCAGTGCATGATAGCCACGTGATCAGTGCATGATAGCCACGTGATCAGTGCATGATCAGTCATGTGATAGTGTGTGATCAGCCACGTGATCAGTGCATGATATCCACGTGATCAGTGCATGATCAGCCACGTGATCAGTGCATGAGCAGCCACGGGATCAGTGCATGATCAGTCACGTGATCAGTGTGTGATCAGCCACGTGATCAGTGCATGATCAGCCACGTGATCAGTGCAGGATCAATCACGTGATCAGTGCATGATCAGTCACGTGACCAGTATATGGTTGCACGTGATCGTTGCATGATCAGCCACGTGAGCAGTGCATGATAGCCACGTGAGTCAGGTGCATGATCAGTCACGTGATCAGTGCATGATCAGTCACGTGAACAGTGCATGATCAGCCACGCGGATCAGTGCATGATCAGCCACGTGAGCAGTGCATGATAGCCACGTGATCAGTGCATGATCAGTTACGTGAGCAGTGTATGATCAGCCACGTGATCAGTGCATGATCAGACACGCGATCAGTGCATGATCAGTCACGTGATCAGTGCATGATCAGCCACGTGAACAGTGCATGCTCAGTCACGTGATCTGGGCCTGCTGAGCTGCGTGATTACTGTCTGCTCATCTGCTTGACAATTGCCAGCTGAGCTGCACGATTCCTGCCTGTCATCTGCTTGACAATTGCCAGCTGTGCTGCGTAATTCCTGCCTGCTCAGCTGCTTGATTATTGCCAGCTGAGCAGCATGATTCCTCACACCTGAGTTCCATGATTATTGCCTGCTGACTGTTTGATTCGTGCCTACTCAGCTCTTTGTTTATTGCCTCCAGAGGCACATGATCAGTGTATGATAGCAAACATGATCAGCGATGATCAGTCACATGATCAGCGCCATTAAGTCACGTGATCACTACATGATAGTCATGTGATCAGTCCATGCTCAGTCACGGTATCAGTGCATGATCAGCCACGTGATCAGTGCATGATCAGTCACAAGATTAGTGCATGATCATCCACGTGATCAGTGCACGGGCAGCCACGTGATCAGTGCATGATATAGACGTGAACAGTGCATGATCAGTCACGTGATCAGTGCATGATAGCCACGCGATCAGTGCATGATCAGTCACCTGATGGGTGTATGATCATTCACGTGACCTGTACATGGTAGCTACATGATCATTGCATGATCAGCCACGTGAGTAGTGCATGATAGCCACGTGATCACTGCATGATCAGTCACGTGATCAGTGCATGATCAGTCACGTGATCAGTACATGGTAGCTGCGTGATCATCGCATGATCAGCCACGTGAGCAGTGCATGATAGCCACGTGATCAGTGCATGATCAGACACGTGATCAGTGCATGATCAGCCACGTGATCAGTGCATGATCTGTCACAAGATCAGTGTATGATCATCCACGCGATCAGTGCACGGGCAGTCATGTGATCAGTGCATGATATAGACGTGAACAGTGCATGATCAGTCACGTGATCAGTGCATGATAGCCACGTGATCAGTGCATGATCAGTCACCTGATGGGTGCATGATCATTCACGTGACCTGTACATGGTAGCTACATGATCATTGCATGATCAGCCACGTGAGCAGTTCATGATAGCCACGTGATCACTGCATGATCAGTCACGTGATCAGTGCATGATCAGTCATGTGACCAGTACATGGTAGCTGCGCGATCATGGCATGATCAGCCACGTGAGCAGTGCATGATAGCCACGTGATCAGTGCATGATCAGTCACGTGATCAGTGCATGATCAGTCACGTGATCAGTGCATGATCAGCACGTGATCAGTGCATGACCAGGCACGCGATCAGTGTATGTCCAGCCAAGTGATCAGTGCATGATAGCCACGTGATCAGTGCATGATCAGTCACGTGATCGTGCATGATCAGTCACGTGATCAGTGCATGATCAGTTATGTGATCAGTGTATGATCAGCCACGTGATCAGTGCATGATCAGCCACATGATCAGTGCATGATCAATTACGTGATCAGTGCATGATCAGTCACGCGACCAGTACATGGTAGCTACGTGATCATTGCCTGATCAGCCACATGATCAGTGCATGATAGCCACGTGATCAGTGCATGATAGCCACGTGATCAGTGCATGATCAGTCATGTGATACGTGTGATCAGCCACGTGATCAGTGCATGATATCCACGTGATCAGTGCATGACAGCCACGTGATCAGTGCATGAGAGCCACGGGATCAGTGCATGATCAGTCACGTGATACATGTGATCAGCCACGTGATCAGTGCATGATGAGCCACGCGATCAGTGCAGGATCAATTACGTGATCAGTGCATGATCAGTCACGTGACCAGTACATGGTTGCTACGTGATCGCTGCATGATCAGCCACGTGAGCAGAGCATGATAGCCACGTGGTCAGTGCATGATCAGTCACGCGATCAGTACATGATCAGTCACGTGAACAGTGCATGATCATTTACGTGATCTTTGCATGATCAGTCACGCTACCAGTATATGGTTGCTACGTGATCATTCCATGACGAGCCACGTGAGCAGTGCATGATAGCCACGTGATGTGTGCATGAGTTACGCGAGCAGAGTATGATCAGCCACGTGATCAGTGCATGAGTGCCACGTGATCAGTGCATGATATGTCACGCGGACAGGTGTGTGATCAGCCACGCGAACAGTGCATGTTCAGCCACGCGATCAGTGCATGATAGCCACGTGATCAGTGCATGATCAGTTACGTGAGCAGTGTATGATCAGCCACGTGATCAGTGCATGGTCAGACACGTGAACAGTGTATGATCAGCCACGCGATCAGTGCATGATATCCAAGTGATCAGTGCATGATCATCACGCGATCAGTGTATGATCAGCCACGCGAACAGTGCATGCTCAGTCACGTGATCTGGGCCTGCTGAGCTGCGTGATTACTGTCTGCTCATCTGCTTGACAATTGCCAGCTGAGCTGCACGATTCCTGCCTGTCATCTGCTTGACAATTGCCAGCTGTGCTGCGTAATTCCTGCCTGCTCAGCTGCTTGATTATTGCCAGCTGAGCAGCATGATTCCTCACACCTGAGTTCCATGATTATTGCCTGCTGACTGTTTGATTCGCGCCTACTCAGCTCTTTGTTTATTGCCTCCAGAGGCACATGATCAGTGTATGATAGCAAACATGATCAGCGCATGATCAGTCACATGATCAGCGCCATTAAGTCACGTGATCACTACATGATAGTCATGTGATCAGTCCATGCTCAGTCACGGTATCAGTGCATGATCAGCCACGTGATCAGTGCATGATCTGTCACAAGATTAGTGTATGATCATCCACGTGATCAGTGCACGGGCAGTCATGTGATCAGTGCATGATATAGACGCGAACAGTGCATGATCAGTCTCGTGATCAGTGCATGATAGCCACGTGATCAGTGCATGATCAGTCACCTGATGGGTGTATGATCATTCACGTGACCTGTACATGGTAGCCACATGATCATTGCATGATCAGCCACGTGAGTAGTTCATGATAGCCACGTGATCACTGCATGATCAGTCACGCGATCAGTGCATGATCAGTCATGTGACCAGTACATGGTAGCTGCGTGATCATGGCATGATCAGCCACGCGAGCAGTGCATGATAGCCACGTGATCAGTGCATGATCAGACACGAGATCAGCGCATGATCAGTCACGCGATCAGTGCATGATCAGCCACGTGATCAGTGCATGACCAGGCACGTGATCAGTGTGTCCAGCCAAGTGATCAGTGCATGATAGCCACGCGATCAGTGCATGATCAGTCACGTGATCAGTGCATGATCAGTTATGTGATCAGTGCATGATCAGCCACGTGATCAGTGCATGATCAGCCACGCGATCAGTGCATGATCAGCCACGTGATCAGTGCATGATCAATACGTGGCTCAGTGCATGATCAGTCACGTGACCAGTACATGGTAGCTACGTGATCATTGCATGATCAGCCACGTGATCAGTGCATGATAGCCACGTGATCAGTGCATGATCAGCCACGTGATCAGTGCATGATCAGTCACGTGATACGTGTGTGATCAGCCACGTGATCAGTGCATGACAGCCACGTGATCAGTGCATGATAGCCACGTGATCAGTGCATGATCAGTCACGTGATCAGTGTGATCAGCCACGTGATCAGTGCATGATCAGCCACGTGATCAGTGCATGATCAGTCACGTGATCAGTGCATGATCAGCCACGTGACCAGTGCATGATCAGCCACGTGAGCAGAGCATGATAGCCACGTGATCAGTGCATGATCAGTCACGTGATCAGTGCATGATCAGCCACGTGAACAGTGCATGATCATTCACGTGATCTGTGCATGATCAGCCGCGTTACAGTATATGGTTGCTACGCGATCATTCCATGACGAGCCACGTGAGCAGTGCATGATAGCCACGTGATGTGTGCATGAGTTACGTGAGCAGAGCATGATCAGCCACGTGATCAGTGCATGAGAGCCACGTGATCAGTGCATGATATGTCACGTGACAGTGTGTGATCAGCCACGTGAACAGTGCATGGTCAGCCACGTGATCAGTGCATGATAGCCACGTGATCAGTGCATGATCAGTCACGTGAGCAGTGCATGATCAGCCACGTGATCAGTGCATGATCAGTCACGTGAACAGTGCATGATCAGCCACGCGATCAGTGCATGATCAGCCACGTGATCAGTGCATGATAGCCACGTGATCAGTGCATGATCAGCCACGATCAGTGCATGATCAGTCACGTGATCAGTGCATGATCAGCTGCGTGATCAGCGCATGATCAGCCACGTGATCAGTGCATGATCAGCCACATGATCAGTGCATGATCAATTACGTGCTCAGTGCATGATCAGTCACGTGACCAGTACATGGTAGCTACGTGATCAGCATGATCAGCCACGTGATCAGTGCATGATAGCCACGTGATCAGTGCATGATAGCCACGTGATCAGTGCATGATCAGTCACGTGATACGTGTGTGATCAGCCACATGATCAGTGCATGATATCCACGTGATCAGTGCATGACAGCCACGATCAGTGCATGAGAGCCACGGGATCAGTGCATGATCAGTCACGTGATACATGTGTGATCAGCCACGTGATCAGTGCATGATGAGCCACGCGATCAGTGCAGGATCAATTACGTGATCAGTGCATGATCAGTCACGTGACCAGTACATGGTTGCTACGTGATCGTTGCATGATCAGCCACGTGAGCAGAGTGCATGATAGCCACGTGGAGTGCATGATCAGTCACGTGATCAGTACATGATCAGTCACGTGAACAGTGCATGATCATTTACGTGATCTTTGCATGATCAGTCACGTTACCAGTAGATGGTTGCTACGTGATCATTGCATGACAGCCACGTGAGCAGTGCATGATAGCCACGTGATGTGTGCATGAGTTACGTGAGCAGAGCATGATCAGCCACGTGATCAGTGCATGAGTGCCACGTGATCAGTGCATGATAGTCACGTGATCAGTGTGTGATCAGCCACGTGATCAGTGCATGTTCAGCCACGTGATCAGTGCATGATAGCCATGTGATCAGTGCATGATCAGTTACGTGATCAGTGTATGATCAGCCACGTGATCAGTGCATGATCAGTCACGTGATCAGTGCATGATATACACGTGATCAGTGTATGATCAGCCACGTGATCAGTGCATGATAGTCACGTGATCAGTGCATGATCAGTTACGTGATCAGTGCATGATCAGTCACGTGACCAGTGTATGGTAGCTACGTGATCAGTGCATGATCAGCCACGTGATCAGTGCATGATAGCCACGTGATCAGTGCATGATCAGTCACGATCAGTGCATGATCAGCCACGTGGATCGCATGCATCAGCCACGTGATCAGTGCATGATCAGTCACGAGATCGTGCATGATCAGCCACGTGATCAGTGCATGGGCAGTCACGTGATCAGTGCATGATCAGACGTGATAGAGCATGATCAGCCACGTGATCAGTGCATGATAGCCACGTGATCAGTGCATGATCAGTCACGTGATCAGTGCATGATCATTTACGTGACCTGTACATGGTAGCTACATGATCAGTGCATGATCAGCCACGTGATTAGTGCATGATAGCCACGTGATCAGTGCATGATCAGCCACGTGATCAGTGCATGATCAGTTATGATCAGTACATGGTAGCTGCGTGATCAGTGCATGATCAGCCACGTGATCAGTGCATGATAGCCACGTGATCAGTGCATGATCAGCCACGTGATCAGTGCATGATCAGTCACGTGATCAGTGCATGATCAGCCACGATCAGTGCATGATCAGCCACGTGATCAGTGCATGATCAGCCACGTGATCAGTGCATGATCAGTCACGTGATCAGTGCATGTCCAGCTGATCAGTGCATGATAGCCACGTGATCAGTGCATGATCAGTCATGATCAGTGCATGATCAGCCATGATCAGTGCATGATCAGCCACGTGATCAGTGCATGATCAGCCACGTGATCAGTGCATGAGCAATTACGTGATCAGTGCATGATCAGTCACGTGATCAGCGCATGGTAGCCACGTGATCAGTGCATGATGAGCCACGTGATCAGTGCAGGATAGCCACGTGATCAGTGCATGATCAGTCACGTGACCAGTACATGATCAGTCACGTGATCGTGCATGATCAGCCACGTGAGCAGAGCATGATAGCCACGTGGTCAGTGCATGATCAGTCACGTGATCAGTACATGATCAGTCACGTGAACAGTGCATGATCATTTACGTGATCTTGCATGATCAGCCACGTGACCAGTATATGGTTAGCTACGTGATCATTCCATGACGAGTCACGTGAGCAGTGCATGATCAGCCACGTGATCAGTGCATGATAGTTACGTGAGCAGAGTATGATCAGCCACGTGATCAGTGCATGAGTGCCACGTGATCAGTGCATGATCAGCCACGTGATCAGTGCATGATCAGCCACGTGATCAGTGCATGATCAGCCACGTGATCAGTGCATGATCAGCCACGTGATCAGTGCATGATCAGCCACGTGATCAGTGCATGGTCAGACACGTGAACAGTGCATGATCAGCCACGTGATCAGTGCATGATATCCAAGTGATCAGTGCATGATCAGTCACGTGATCAGTGTATGATCAGCCACGTGAACAGTGCATGCTCAGTCACGTGATCTGGGCCTGCTGAGCTGCGTGATTACTGTCTGCTCATCTGCTTGACAATTGCCAGCTGAGCTGCACGATTCCTGCCTGTCATCTGCTTGACAATTGCCAGCTGTGCTGCGTAATTCCTGCCTGCTCAGCTGCTTGATTATTGCCAGCTGAGCAGCATGATTCCTCACAGCTGAGTTCCATGATTATTGCCTGCTGACTGTTTGATTCGTGCCTACTCAGCTCTTTGTTTATTGCCTCCAGAGGCACATGATCAGTGTATGATAGCAAACATGATCAGCGCATGATCAGTCACATGATCAGCGCCATTAAGTCACGTGATCACTACATGATAGTCATGTGATCAGTCCATGCTCAGTCACGGCATCAGTGCATGATCAGCCACGTGATCAGTGCATGATCTGTCACAAGATTAGTGTATGATCATCCACGTGATCAGTGCATGGGCAGTCATGTGATCAGTGCATGATATAGACGTGAACAGTGCATGATCAGTCTCGTGATCAGTGCATGATAGCCACGTGATCAGTGCATGATCAGTCACCTGATGGGTGTATGATCATTCACGTGACCTGTACATGGTAGCTACATGATCATTGCATGATCAGCCACGTGAGTAGTTCATGATAGCCACGTGATCAGTGCATGATCAGTCACGTGATCAGTGCATGATCAGTCATGTGACCAGTACATGGTAGCTGCGTGATCATGGCATGATCAGCCACGTGAGCAGTGCATGATAGCCACGTGATCAGTGCATGATCAGACACGTGATCAGTGCATGATCAGTCACGTGATCAGTGCATGATCAGCCACGTGATCAGTGCATGACCAGGCACGTGATCAGTGTATGACCAGCCAAGTGATCAGTGCATGATAGCCACGTGATCAGTGCATGATCAGTCACGTGATCAGTGCATGATCAGTCCACGTGATCAGTGCATGATCAGCCACGTGATCAGTGCATGATCAGCCACGTGATCAGTGCATGATCAGCCACGTGATCAGTGCATGATCAGTCACGTGACAGTGCATGATCAGCCACGTGATCAGTGCATGATAGCCACGTGATCAGTGCATGATCAGCCACGTGATCAGTGCATGATCAGTCACGTGATCAGTGCATGATCAGCCACGTGATCAGTGCATGATCAGCCACGTGATCAGTGCATGATCAGCCACGTGATCAGTGCATGATCAGCCACGTGATCAGTGCATGATAGCCACGTGATCAGTGCATGATCAGTCACGTGATCAGTGCATGATCAGTCACGTGATCAGTGCATGATCAGTTACGTGATCAGTGCATGATCAGTCACGTGACCAGTACATGGTTGCCACGTGATCAGTGCATGATCAGCCACGTGAGCAGTGCATGATAGCCACGTGATCAGTGCATGATCAGTCACGTGATCAGTGCATGATCAGCCACGTGATCAGTGCATGATCATCACGTGATCAGTGCATGATAGTCACGTGACAGTGTATGATCAGCTACGTGATCAGTGCATGATCAGTCACGTGATCAGTGCATGATAGCCACGTGATCAGTGCATGATCAGTTACGTGAGCAGTGCATGATCAGCCACGTGATCAGTGCATGATCAGTCACGTGATCAGTGATGATAGCACGTGATCAGTGCATGATCAGCCACGTGATCAGTGCATGATAGCCACGTGATCAGTGCATGATCAGCACGATCAGTGCATGATCAGTCACGTGATCAGTGCATGATCAGCCACGTGATCAGTGCATGATCAGCCACGTGATCAGTGCATGATCAGCCACGTGATCAGTGCATGATCAGTACGTGATCAGTGCATGATCAGTCACGTGATCAGTGCATGGTAGGCACGCGATCAGTGCATGATCAGCCACGTGATCAGTGCATGATAGCCACGTGATCAGTGCATGATAGCCACGTGATCAGTGCATGATCAGTCATGTGATACGTGCATGATCAGCCACGTGATCAGTGCATGATAGCCACGTGATCAGTGCATGATCAGCCACGTGATCAGTGCATGAGAGTCACGGATCAGCGCATGATCAGTCACGTGATACATGTGTGATCAGCCACGTGATCAGTGCATGATGAGCCACGTGATCAGTGCATGATCAATTACGTGATCAGTGCATGATCAGTCACGTGATCAGTACATGGTTGCTACGTGATCATTGCATGATCAGCCTCGTGAGCAGTGCATGATATCCACGTGATCAGTGCATGATCAGTCACGTGATCAGTGCATGATCAGTCACGTGATCAGTGCATGATCATTTACGTGATCAGTGCATGATCAGTCACGTGACCAGTATATGGTAGCTACGTGATCATTGCATGACAGCCACGTGAGCAGTGCATGATAGCCACGTGATCAGTGCATGAGTCACGTGATCAGTGTATGATCAGCCACGTGATCAGTGCATGAGTGCCACGCGATCAGTGCATGATAGTCACGTGACAGTGTGTGATCAGCCACGTGATCAGTGCATGTCAGCCACGTGATCAGTGCATGATAGCCACGTGATCAGTGCATGATCAGTTACGTGATCAGTGTATGATCAGCCACGTGATCAGTGCATGATCAGTCACGTGATCAGTGCATGATCAGCCACGTGATCAGTGCATGATCAGTCACGTGATCAGTGCATGATAGCCACGTGATCAGTGCATGATCAGTCACGTGATCAGTGCATGATCAGTCACGTGATCAGTACATGGTAGCTACATGATCAGTGCATGATCAGCCACGTGATCAGTGCATGATAGCCACGTGATCAGTGCATGATCAGTCACGTGATCAGTGCATGATCAGTCACGTGATCAGTGCATGATCAGCCACGTGATCAGTGCATGATCAGTCACGTGATCAGTGCATGATCAGCCACGTGATCAGTGCATGATCAGTCACGTGATCAGTGCATGATCAGACGTGATCAGTGCATGATCAGTCACGTGATCAGTGCATGATCAGCCACGTGATCAGTGCATGATCAGTCACGTGATCAGTGCATGATCAGTCACGTGATCAGTACATGGTAGCTACGTGATCAGTGCATGATCAGCCACGTGATCAGTGCATGATAGCCACGTGATCAGTGCATGATCAGTCACGTGATCAGTGCATGATCAGTCACGTGATCAGTGCATGATAGCTGCGTGATCATGCATGATCAGCCACGTGATCAGTGCATGATAGCCACGTGATCAGTGCATGATCAGTCACGTGATCAGTGCATGATCAGTCACGTGATCAGTGCATGATCAGCCACGTGATCAGTGCATGATCAGCCACGTGATCAGTGCATGATCAGCCACGTGATCAGTGCATGATCAGTCACGTGATCAGTGCATGATCAGCCACGTGATCAGTGCATGATAGCCACGTGATCAGTGCATGATCAGTCACGTGATCAGTGCATGATCAGTCACGTGATCAGTGCATGATCAGCCACGTGATCAGTGCATGATCAGCCACGTGATCAGTGCATGATCAATCACGTGATCAGTGCATGATCAGTCACGTGACCAGTGCATGATAGCTACGTGATCAGTGCATGATCAGCCACGTGATCAGTGCATGATAGCCACGTGATCAGTGCATGATAGCCACGTGATCAGTGCATGATCAGTCACGTGATAGTGCATGATCAGCCACGTGATCAGTGCATGATAGCCACGTGATCAGTGCATGATCAGCCACGTGATCAGTGCATGATCAGCCACGTGATCAGTGCATGATCAGTCACGTGATCAGTGCATGATCAGCCACGTGATCAGTGCATGATCAGCCACGTGATCAGTGCATGATCAGTCACGTGATCAGTGCATGATCAGTCACGTGACCAGTGCATGATAGCTACGTGATCAGTGCATGATCAGCCACGTGATCAGTGCATGATCAGCCACGTGATCAGTGCATGATCAGCCACGTGATCAGTGCATGATCAGTCACGTGATCAGTGCATGATCAGCCACGTGATCAGTGCATGACAGCCACGTGATCAGTGCATGATAGCCACGTGATCAGTGCATGATCAGTCACGTGATCAGTGCATGATCAGCCACGTGATCAGTGCATGATCAGCCACGTGATCAGTGCATGATCAGTCACGTGATCAGTGCATGATCAGCCACGTGATCAGTGCATGATCAGCCACGTGATCAGTGCATGATCAGTCACGTGATCAGTGCATGATCAGTCACGTGATCAGTGCATGATCATTTACGTGATCAGTGCATGATCAGTCACGTGATCAGTATATGGTAGCCACGTGATCAGTGCATGATCAGCCACGTGATCAGTGCATGATAGCCACGTGATGTGTGCATGAGTTACGTGATCAGTGCATGATCAGCCACGTGATCAGTGCATGAGCCACGTGATCAGTGCATGATAGTCACGTGACAGTGCATGATCAGCCACGTGATCAGTGCATGATCAGCCACGTGATCAGTGCATGATAGCCACGTGATCAGTGCATGATCAGTCACGTGATCAGTGCATGATCAGCCACGTGATCAGTGCATGATCAGTCACGTGATCAGTGCATGATCAGCCACGTGATCAGTGCATGATCAGCCACGTGATCAGTGCATGATAGCCACGTGATCAGTGCATGATCAGCCACGTGATCAGTGCATGATCAGTCACGTGATCAGTGCATGATCAGTTACGTGATCAGTGCATGATCAGCCACGTGATCAGTGCATGATCAGCCACGTGATCAGTGCATGATCAACACGTGATCAGTGCATGATCAGTCACGTGACCAGTACATGGTAGCACGTGATCATTGCCTGATCAGCCACGTGATCAGTGCATGATAGCCACGTGATCAGTGCATGATAGCCACGTGATCAGTGCATGATCAGTCACGTGATACGTGTGTGATCAGCCACGTGATCAGTGCATGATATCCACGTGATCAGTGCATGACAGCCACGTGATCAGTGCATGAGCAGCCACGGGATCAGTGCATGATCAGTCACGTGATCATGTGTGATCAGCCACGTGATCAGTGCATGATCAGCCACGTGATCAGTGCATGATCAATTACGTGATCAGTGCATGATCAGTCACGTGACCAGTGCATGGTATACGTGATCGTGCATGATCAGCCACGTGAGCAGTGCATGATAGCCACGTGATCAGTGCATGATCAGTCACGTGATCAGTGCATGATCAGTCACGTGAACAGTGCATGATCATTTACGTGATCAGTGCATGATCAGTCACGTGACCAGTATATGGTTGCTACGTGATCATTCCATGACAGCCACGTGAGCAGTGCATGATAGCCACGTGATCAGTGCATGAGTTACGTGATCAGTGTATGATCAGCCACGTGATCAGTGCATGAGTGCCACGTGATCAGTGCATGATATGTCACGTGACAGTGTGTGATCAGCCACGTGATCAGTGCATGTCAGCCACGTGATCAGTGCATGATAGCCACGTGATCAGTGCATGATCAGTTACGTGAGCAGTGTATGATCAGCCACGTGATCAGTGCATGATCAGTCACGTGATCAGTGCATGATAGCCACGTGATCAGTGCATGATCAGTCACGTGATCAGTGCATGATCAGCCACGTGATCAGTGCATGATCAGTCACGTGATCAGTGCATGATCAGTCACGTGATCAGTACATGGTAGCTACGTGATCATTGCATGATCAGCCACGTGATCAGTGCATGATAGCCACGTGATCAGTGCATGATCAGTCACGTGATCAGTGCATGATCAGTCACGTGATCAGTGCATGATCAGCCACGTGATCAGTGCATGATCAGTCACATGATCAGTATGATCAGCCACGTGATCAGTGCATGATCAGTCATGTGATCAGTGCATGATACAGACGTGATCAGTGCATGATCAGTCACGTGATCAGTGCATGATAGCCACGTGATCAGTGCATGATCAGTCACCTGATCAGTGTATGATCATTCACGTGATCAGTACATGGTAGCTACGTGATCAGTGCATGATCAGCCACGTGATCAGTGCATGATAGCCACGTGATCAGTGCATGATCAGTCACGTGATCAGTGCATGATCAGTCACGTGACCAGTACATGGTAGCTGTGATCATGCATGATCAGCCACGTGATCAGTGCATGATAGCCACGTGATCAGTGCATGATCAGTCACGTGATCAGTGCATGATCAGTCACGTGATCAGTGCATGATCAGCCACGTGATCAGTGCATGATCAGTCACGTGATCAGTGCATGATCAGCCACGTGATCAGTGCATGATCAGTCACGTGATCAGTGCATGTCAGCCACGTGATCAGTGCATGATAGCCACGTGATCAGTGCATGATCAGTCACGTGATCAGTGCATGATCAGTCACGTGATCAGTGTATGATCAGCCACGTGATCAGTGCATGATCAGCCACGTGATCAGTGCATGATCAATTACGTGATCAGTGCATGATCAGTCACGTGACCAGTGCATGGTAGCTACGTGATCATTGCATGATCAGCCACGTGATCAGTGCATGATAGCCACGTGATCAGTGCATGATAGCCACGTGATCAGTGCATGATCAGTCACGTGATAGTGCATGATCAGCCACGTGATCAGTGCATGATATCCACGTGATCAGTGCATGATCAGCCACGTGATCAGTGCATGAGAGCCACGTGATCAGTGCATGATCAGTCACGTGATCATGTGATCAGCCACGTGATCAGTGCATGATCAGCCACGTGATCAGTGCATGATCAGCCACGTGATCAGTGCATGATCAGTCACGTGATCAGTGCATGGTTACACGTGATCAGTGCATGATCAGCCACGTGATCAGTGCATGATAGCCACGTGATCAGTGCATGATCAGCCACGTGATCAGTGCATGATCAGTCACGTGATCAGTGCATGATCAGCCACGTGATCAGTGCATGATCAGCCACGTGACAGTGCATGATCAGCCACGTGATCAGTGCATGATAGCCACGTGATCAGTGCATGATCAGTCACGTGATCAGTGTATGATCAGCCACGTGAACAGTGCATGCTCAGTCACGTGATCTGGCCTGCTGAGCTGCGTGATTACTGTCTGCTCATCTGCTTGACAATTGCCAGCTGAGCTGCACGATTCCTGCCTGTCATCTGCTTGACAATTGCCAGCTGTGCTGCGTAATTCCTGCCTGCTCAGCTGCTTGATTATTGCCAGCTGAGCAGCATGATTCCTCACACCTGAGTTCCATGATTATTGCCTGCTGACTGTTTGATTCGTGCCTACTCAGCTCTTTGTTTATTGCCTCCAGAGGCACATGATCAGTGTATGATAGCAAACATGATCAGCGCATGATCAGTCACATGATCAGCGCCATTAAGTCACGTGATCACTACATGATAGTCATGTGATCAGTCCATGCTCAGTCACGGTATCAGTGCATGATCAGCCACGTGATCAGTGCATGATCTGTCACAAGATTAGTGTATGATCATCCACGTGATCAGTGCATGGGCAGTCATGTGATCAGTGCATGATATAGACGTGATCAGTGCATGATCAGTCTCGTGATCAGTGCATGATAGCCACGCGATCAGTGCATGATCAGTCACCTGATGGGTGTATGATCATTCACGTGACCTGTACATGGTAGCAACATGATCATTGCATGATCAGCCACGTGAGTAGTTCATGATAGCCACGTGATCACTGCATGATCAGTCACGTGATCAGTGCATGATCAGTCATGTGACCAGTACATGGTAGCTGCGTGATCATGGCATGATCAGCCACGTGAGCAGTGCATGATAGCCACGTGATCAGTGCATGATCAGACACGAGATCAGTGCATGATCAGTCACGTGATCAGTGCATGATCAGCCACGTGATCAGTGCATGACCAGGCACGCGATCAGTGTATGTCCAGCCAAGTGATCAGTGCATGATAGCCACGTGATCAGTGCATGATCAGTCACGTGATCAGTGCATGATCAGTTATGTGATCAGTGTATGATCAGCCACGCGATCAGTGCATGATCAGCCACATGATCAGTGCATGATCAATTACGTGATCAGTGCATGATCAGTCACGTGACCAGTACATGGTAGCTACGTGATCATTGCCTGATCAGCCACGTGATCAGTGCATGATAGCCACGTGATCAGTGCATGATAGCCACGTGATCAGTGCATGATCAGTCATGTGATACGTGTGTGATCAGCCACGTGATCAGTGCATGATATCCACGTGATCAGTGCATGACAGCCACGTGATCAGTGCATGAGAGCCACGTGATCAGTGCATGATCAGTCACGTGATACATGTGTGATCAGCCACGTGATCAGTGCATGATGAGCCACGTGATCAGTGCAGATCAATTACGTGATCAGTGCATGATCAGTCACGTGACCAGTACATGGTTGCTACGTGATCGTTGCATGATCAGCCACGTGAGCAGAGCATGATAGCCACGTGATCAGTGCATGATCAGTCACGTGATCAGTACATGATCAGTCACGTGAACAGTGCATGATCATTTACGTGATCTTTGCATGATCAGTCACGTACCAGTATATGGTTGCTACGTGATCATTCCATGACGAGCCACGTGAGCAGTGCATGATAGCCACGTGATGTGTGCATGAGTTACGTGAGCAGAGTATGATCAGCCACGTGATCAGTGCATGAGTGCCACGTGATCAGTGCATGATATGTCACGTGACAGGTGTGTGATCAGCCACGTGATCAGTGCATGATAGCCACGTGATCAGTGCATGATCAGTTACGTGAGCAGTGTATGATCAGCCACGTGATCAGTGCATGGTCAGACACGTGAACAGTGTATGATCAGCCACGTGATCAGTGCATGATATCCAAGTGATCAGTGCATGATCATCACGTGATCAGTGTATGATCAGCCACGTGAACAGTGCATGCTCAGTCACGTGATCTGGGCCTGCTGAGCTGCGTGATTACTGTCTGCTCATCTGCTTGACAATTGCCAGCTGAGCTGCACGATTCCTGCCTGTCATCTGCTTGACAATTGCCAGCTGTGCTGCGTAATTCCTGCCTGCTCAGCTGCTTGATTATTGCCAGCTGAGCAGCATGATTCCTCACACCTGAGTTCCATGATTATTGCCTGCTGACTGTTTGATTCGTGCCTACTCAGCTCTTTGTTTATTGCCTCCAGAGGCACATGATCAGTGTATGATAGCAAACATGATCAGCGCATGATCAGTCACATGATCAGCGCCATTAAGTCACGTGATCACTACATGATAGTCATGTGATCAGTCCATGCTCAGTCACGGTATCAGTGCATGATCAGCCACGTGATCAGTGCATGATCTGTCACAAGATTAGTGTATGATCATCCACGTGATCAGTGCATGGGCAGTCATGTGATCAGTGCATGATATAGACGTGAACAGTGCATGATCAGTCTCGTGATCAGTGCATGATAGCCACGTGATCAGTGCATGATCAGTCACCTGATGGGTGTATGATCATTCACGTGACCTGTACATGGTAGCTACATGATCATTGCATGATCAGCCACGTGAGTAGTTCATGATAGCCACGTGATCACTGCATGATCAGTCACGTGATCAGTGCATGATCAGTCATGTGACCAGTACATGGTAGCTGCGTGATCATTGCATGATCAGCCACGTGAGCAGTGCATGATAGCCACGTGATCAGTGCATGATCAGACACGATCAGTGCATGATCAGTCACGTGATCAGTGCATGATCAGCCACGCGATCAGTGCATGACCAGGCACGTGATCAGTGTATGTCCAGCCATGATCAGTGCATGATAGCCACGTGATCAGTGCATGATCAGTCACGTGATCAGTGCATGATCAGCCACGTGATCAGTGCATGATCAGCCACATGATCAGTGCATGATCAATTACGTGATCAGTGCATGATCAGTCACGTGACCAGTACATGGTAGCTACGTGATCATTGCCTGATCAGCCACGTGATCAGTGCATGATAGCCACGTGATCAGTGCATGATAGCCACGTGATCAGTGCATGATCAGTCATGTGATACGTGTGTGATCAGCCACGTGATCAGTGCATGATATCCACGTGATCAGTGCATGACAGCCACGTGATCAGTGCATGAGAGCCACGTGATCAGTGCATGATCAGTCACGTGATACATGTGTGATCAGCCACGTGATCAGTGCATGATGAGCCACGTGATCAGTGCAGGATCACTTACGTGATCAGTGCATGATCAGTCACGTGACCAGTACATGGTTGCTACGTGATCGCATGATCAGCCACGTGAGCAGAGCATGATAGCCACGTGGTCAGTGCATGATCAGTCACGTGATCAGTACATGATCAGTCACGTGAACAGTGCATGATCATTTACGTGATCTTTGCATGATCAGTCACGTTACCAGTATATGGTTGCTACGTGATCATTCCATGACGAGCCACGTGAGCAGTGCATGATAGCCACGTGATGTGTGCATGAGTTACGTGAGCAGAGTATGATCAGCCACGTGATCAGTGCATGAGTGCCACGTGATCAGTGCATGATATGTCACGTGACAGGTGTGTGATCAGCCACGTGAACAGTGCATGTTCAGCCACGTGATCAGTGCATGATAGCCACGTGATCAGTGCATGATCAGTTACGTGAGCAGTGTATGATCAGCCACGTGATCAGTGCATGGTCAGACACGTGAACAGTGTATGATCAGCCACGTGATCAGTGCATGATATCCAAGTGATCAGTGCATGATCATCACGCGATCAGTGTATGATCAGCCACGTGAACAGTGCATGCTCAGTCACGTGATCTGGGCCTGCTGAGCTGCGTGATTACTGTCTGCTCATCTGCTTGACAATTGCCAGCTGAGCTGCACGATTCCTGCCTGTCATCTGCTTGACAATTGCCAGCTGTGCTGCGTAATTCCTGCCTGCTCAGCTGCTTGATTATTGCCAGCTGAGCAGCATGATTCCTCACACCTGAGTTCCATGATTATTGCCTGCTGACTGTTTGATTCGTGCCTACTCAGCTCTTTGTTTATTGCCTCCAGAGGCACATGATCAGTGTATGATAGCAAACATGATCAGCGCATGATCAGTCACATGATCAGCGCCATTAAGTCACGTGATCACTACATGATAGTCATGTGATCAGTCCATGCTCAGTCACGGTATCAGTGCATGATCAGCCACGTGATCAGTGCATGATCTGTCACAAGATTAGTGTATGATCATCCACGTGATCAGTGCACGGGCAGTCATGTGATCAGTGCATGATATAGACGTGATCAGTGCATGATCAGTCTCGTGATCAGTGCATGATAGCCACGTGATCAGTGCATGATCAGTCACCTGATGGGTGTATGATCATTCACGTGACCTGTACATGGTAGCACATGATCATTGCATGATCAGCCACGTGAGTAGTCATGATAGCCACGTGATCACTGCATGATCAGTCACGTGATCAGTGCATGATCAGTCATGTGACCAGTACATGGCCTGCGTGATCATGGCATGATCAGCCACGTGAGCAGTGCATGATAGCCACGTGATCAGTGCATGATCAGACACGTGATCAGTGCATGATCAGTCACGTGATCAGTGCATGATCAGCCACGTGATCAGTGCATGATCAGGCACGTGATCAGTGTATGTCAGCCAAGTGATCAGTGCATGATAGCCACGTGATCAGTGCATGATCAGTCACGTGATCAGTGCATGATCAGTTATGTGATCAGTGTATGATCAGCCACGTGATCAGTGCATGATCAGCCACGTGATCAGTGCATGATCAATTACGTGATCAGTGCATGATCAGTCACGTGACCAGTACATGGTAGCTACGTGATCATTGCCTGATCAGCCACGTGATCAGTGCATGATAGCCACGTGATCAGTGCATGATAGCCACGTGATCAGTGCATGATCAGTCATGTGATACGTGTGTGATCAGCCACGTGATCAGTGCATGATATCCACGTGATCAGTGCATGACAGCCACGTGATCAGTGCATGAGAGCCACGTGATCAGTGCATGATCAGTCACGTGATACATGTGTGATCAGCCACGTGATCAGTGCATGATGAGCCACGTGATCAGTGCAGGATCAATTACGTGATCAGTGCATGATCAGTCACGTGACCAGTACATGGTTGCGTGATCGTGCATGATCAGCCACGTGAGCAGAGCATGATAGCCACGTGATCAGTGCATGATCAGTCACGTGATCAGTACATGATCAGTCACGTGAACAGTGCATGATCATTTACGTGATTGCATGATCAGTCACGTGACCAGTATATGGTTGCTACGTGATCATTCCATGACGAGCCACGTGAGCAGTGCATGATAGCCACGTGATGTGCATGAGTTACGTGAGCAGAGTATGATCAGCCACGTGATCAGTGCATGAGTGCCACGTGATCAGTGCATGATATGTCACGTGACAGTGTGTGATCAGCCACGTGAACAGTGCATGATCAGCCACGTGATCAGTGCATGATAGCCACGTGATCAGTGCATGATCACGTGAGCAGTGTATGATCAGCCACGTGATCAGTGCATGATCAGACACGTGATCAGTGTATGATCAGCCACGTGATCATGCTCAGTCACGTGATCTGGGCCTGCTGAGCTGCGTGATTACTGTCTGCTCATCTGCTTGACAATTGCCAGCTGAGCTGCACGATTCCTGCCTGCTCAGCTGCTTGATTATTGCCAGCTGAGCAGCATGATTCCTCACACCTGAGTTCCATGATTATTGCCTGCTGACTGTTTGATTCGTGCCTACTCAGCTCTTTGTTTATTGCCTCCAGAGGCACATGATCAGTGTATGATAGCAAACATGATCAGCGCATGATCAGTCACATGATCAGCGCCATTAAGTCACGTGATCACTACATGATAGTCATGTGATCAGTCCATGCTCAGTCACGGTATCAGTGCATGATCAGCCACGTGATCAGTGCATGATCTGTCACATGATTAGTGTATGATCATCCACGTGATCAGTGCATGGGCAGTCATGTGATCAGTGCATGATATAGACGTGATCAGTGCATGATCAGTCTCGTGATCAGTGCATGATAGCCACGTGATCAGTGCATGATCAGTCACCTGATGGGTGTATGATCATTCACGTGACCTGTACATGGTAGCTACATGATCATTGCATGATCAGCCACGTGAGTAGTGCATGATAGCCACGTGATCACTGCATGATCAGTCACGTGATCAGTGCATGATCAGTCATGTGACCAGTACATGGTAGCTGCGTGATCATGCATGATCAGCCACGTGATCAGTGCATGATAGCCACGTGATCAGTGCATGATCAGTCACGTGATCAGTGCATGATCAGTCACGTGATCAGTGCATGATCAGCCACGTGATCAGTGCATGATCAGCCACGTGATCAGTGCATGATCAATTACGTGATCAGTGCATGATCAGTCACGTGACCAGTACATGGTAGCTACGTGATCATTGCATGATCAGCCACGTGATCAGTGCATGATAGCCACGTGATCAGTGCATGATAGCCACGTGATCAGTGCATGATCAGTCACGTGATATCAGTGTGATCAGCCACGTGATCAGTGCATGATAGCCACGTGATCAGTGCATGACAGCCACGTGATCAGTGCATGATAGCCACGTGATCAGTGCATGATCAGTCACGTGATACAGTGTGATCAGCCACGTGATCAGTGCATGATAGCCACGTGATCAGTGCATGATCAGTTACGTGATCAGTGCATGATCAGCCACGTGATCAGTGCATGGTCAGCACGTGATCAGTGCATGATCAGCCACGTGATCAGTGCATGATAGCCACGTGATCAGTGCATGATCAGTCACGTGATCAGTGTATGATCAGCCACGTGAACAGTGCATGCTCAGTCACGTGATCTGGGCCTGCTGAGCTGCGTGATTACTGTCTGCTCATCTGCTTGACAATTGCCAGCTGAGCTGCACGATTCCTGCCTGTCATCTGCTTGACAATTGCCAGCTGTGCTGCATAATTCCTGCCTGCTCAGCTGCTTGATTATTGCCAGCTGAGCAGCATGATTCCTCACACCTGAGTTCCATGATTATTGCCTGCTGACTGTTTGATTCGTGCCTACTCAGCTCTTTGTTTATTGCCTCCAGAGGCACATGATCAGTGTATGATAGCAAACATGATCAGCGCATGATCAGTCACATGATCAGCGCCATTAAGTCACGTGATCACTACATGATAGTCATGTGATCAGTCCATGCTCAGTCACGGTATCAGTGCATGATCAGCCACGTGATCAGTGCATGATCTGTCACATGATTAGTGTATGATCATCCACGTGATCAGTGCATGGGCAGTCATGTGATCAGTGCATGATATAGACGTGATCAGTGCATGATCAGTCTCGTGATCAGTGCATGATAGCCACGTGATCAGTGCATGATCAGTCACCTGATGGGTGTATGATCATTCACGTGACCTGTACATGGTAGCTACATGATCATTGCATGATCAGCCACGTGAGTAGTGCATGATAGCCACGTGATCACTGCATGATCAGTCACGTGATCAGTGCATGATCAGTCATGTGACCAGTACATGGTAGCTGCGTGATCATGCATGATCAGCCACGTGAGCAGTGCATGATAGCCACGTGATCAGTGCATGATCAGACACGTGATCAGTGCATGATCAGTCACGTGATCAGTGCATGATCAGCCACGTGATCAGTGCATGATCAGGCACGTGATCAGTGCATGATCAGCCACGTGATCAGTGCATGATAGCCACGTGATCAGTGCATGATCAGTCACGTGATCAGTGCATGATCAGTCACGTGATCAGTGCATGATCAGCCACGTGATCAGTGCATGATCAGCCACGTGATCAGTGCATGATCAACGTGATCAGTGCATGATCAGTCACGTGATCAGTGCATGGTAGCTACGTGATCATTGCATGATCAGCCACGTGATCAGTGCATGATAGCCACGTGATCAGTGCATGATCAGCCACGTGATCAGTGCATGATAGCCACGTGATCAGTGCATGATCAGTCACGTGATACGTGCATGATCAGCCACGTGATCAGTGCATGATATCCACGTGATCAGTGCATGACAGCCACGTGATCAGTGCATGAGAGCCACGTGATCAGTGCATGATCAGTCACGTGATACATGTGTGATCAGCCACGTGATCAGTGCATGATGAGCCACGTGATCAGTGCATGATCAATTACGTGATCAGTGCATGATCAGTCACGTGACCAGTACATGGTTGCTACGTGATCGTGCATGATCAGCCACGTGAGCAGTGCATGATAGCCACGTGATCAGTGCATGATCAGTCACGTGATCAGTGCATGATCAGTCACGTGAACAGTGCATGATCATTTACGTGATCAGTGCATGATCAGTCACGTGACCAGTATATGGTTGCTACGTGATCATTCCATGACAGCCACGTGAGCAGTGCATGATAGCCACGTGATGTGTGCATGAGTTACGTGATCAGTGTATGATCAGCCACGTGATCAGTGCATGAGTGCCACGTGATCAGTGCATGATATGTCACGTGACAGTGTGTGATCAGCCACGTGATCAGTGCATGATCAGCCACGTGATCAGTGCATGATAGCCACGTGATCAGTGCATGATCAGCCACGTGATCAGTGCATGATCAGCCACGTGATCAGTGCATGATCAATCACGTGATCAGTGCATGATCAGTCACGTGATCAGTGCATGGTAGCTACGTGATCAGTGCATGATCAGCCACGTGATCAGTGCATGATAGCCACGTGATCAGTGCATGATCAGCCACGTGATCAGTGCATGATCAGTCATGTGATACAGTGCGATCAGCCACGTGATCAGTGCATGATATCCACGTGATCAGTGCATGACAGCCACGTGATCAGTGCATGATAGCCACGTGATCAGTGCATGATCAGTCACGTGATACATGCATGATCAGCCACGTGATCAGTGCATGATGAGCCACGTGATCAGTGCATGATCAATCACGTGATCAGTGCATGATCAGTCACGTGACCAGTGCATGGTAGCACGTGATCAGTGCATGATCAGCCACGTGATCAGTGCATGATAGCCACGTGATCAGTGCATGATCAGTCACGTGATCAGTGCATGATCAGTCACGTGATCAGTGCATGATCAGCCACGTGATCAGTGCATGATCAGTCACGTGATCAGTGCATGATAGCCACGTGATCAGTGCATGACAGCCACGTGATCAGTGCATGATAGCCACGTGATCAGTGCATGATCAGTCACGTGATCAGTGTGATCAGCCACGTGATCAGTGCATGATCAGCCACGTGATCAGTGCATGATAGCCACGTGATCAGTGCATGATCAGTCACGTGATCAGTGCATGATCAGCCACGTGATCAGTGCATGATCAGCCACGTGATCAGTGCATGATCAGCCACGTGATCAGTGCATGATCAATCACGTGATCAGTGCATGATCAGTCACGTGATCAGTGCATGATCAGCACGTGATCATTGCATGATCAGCCACGTGATCAGTGCATGATAGCCACGTGATCAGTGCATGATCAGCCACGTGATCAGTGCATGATCAGTCACGTGATAGTGCATGATCAGCCACGTGATCAGTGCATGACAGCCACGTGATCAGTGCATGATCAGCCACGTGATCAGTGCATGATCAGTCACGTGATACATGTGTGATCAGCCACGTGATCAGTGCATGATAGCCACGTGATCAGTGCATGATCAATTACGTGATCAGTGCATGATCAGTCACGTGATCAGTACATGGTAGCTACGTGATCAGTGCATGATCAGCCACGTGATCAGTGCATGATAGCCACGTGATCAGTGCATGATCAGTCACGTGATCAGTGCATGATCAGTCACGTGATCAGTGCATGATCAGTTACGTGATCAGTGCATGATCAGTCACGTGACCAGTATATGATAGCTACGTGATCAGTGCATGACAGCCACGTGATCAGTGCATGATAGCCACGTGATCAGTGCATGAGTTACGTGATCAGTGCATGATCAGCCACGTGATCAGTGCATGATCAGCCACGTGATCAGTGCATGATAGTCACGTGATCAGTGCATGATCAGCCACGTGATCAGTGCATGATCAGCCACGTGATCAGTGCATGATCAGCCACGTGATCAGTGCATGATCAGTCACGTGATCAGTGCATGATCAGCCACGTGATCAGTGCATGATCAGTCACGTGATCAGTGCATGATAGCCACGTGATCAGTGCATGATCAGCCACGTGATCAGTGCATGATAGCCACGTGATCAGTGCATGATCAGCCACGTGATCAGTGCATGATCAGTCACGTGATCAGTGCATGATCAGCCACGTGATCAGTGCATGATCAGCCACGTGATCAGTGCATGATCAGCCACGTGATCAGTGCATGATCAGTCACGTGATCAGTGCATGATCAGTCACGTGATGCATGCATGATAGCCACGTGATCAGTGCATGATCAGCCACGTGATCAGTGCATGATCAGCCACGTGATCAGTGCATGATAGCCACGTGATCAGTGCATGATCAGCCACGTGAGCAGTGCATGATAGCCACGTGATCAGTGCATGATCAGTCACGTGATCAGTACATGATCAGTCACGTGAACAGTGCATGATCATTTACGTGATCAGTGCATGATCAGTCACGTGACCAGTATATGGTTGCTACGTGATCATTCCATGACGAGCCACGTGAGCAGTGCATGATAGCCACGTGATGTGTGCATGAGTTACGTGAGCAGAGTATGATCAGCCACGTGATCAGTGCATGAGTGCCACGTGATCAGTGCATGATATGTCACGTGACAGGTGTGTGATCAGCCACGTGAACAGTGCATGTTCAGCCACGTGATCAGTGCATGATAGCCACGTGATCAGTGCATGATCAGTTACGTGAGCAGTGTATGATCAGCCACGTGATCAGTGCATGGTCAGACACGTGACAGTGCATGATCAGCCACGTGATCAGTGCATGATCATCACGTGATCAGTGTATGATCAGCCACGTGAACAGTGCATGCTCAGTCACGTGATCTGGGCCTGCTGAGCTGCGTGATTACTGTCTGCTCATCTGCTTGACAATTGCCAGCTGAGCTGCACGATTCCTGCCTGTCATCTGCTTGACAATTGCCAGCTGTGCTGCGTAATTCCTGCCTGCTCAGCTGCTTGATTATTGCCAGCTGAGCAGCATGATTCCTCACACCTGAGTTCCATGATTATTGCCTGCTGACTGTTTGATTCGTGCCTACTCAGCTCTTTGTTTATTGCCTCCAGAGGCACATGATCAGTGTATGATAGCAAACATGATCAGCGCATGATCAGTCACATGATCAGCGCCATTAAGTCACGTGATCACTACATGATAGTCATGTGATCAGTCCATGCTCAGTCACGGTATCAGTGCATGATCAGCCACGTGATCAGTGCATGATCTGTCACAAGATTAGTGTATGATCATCCACGTGATCAGTGCATGGGCAGTCATGTGATCAGTGCATGATATAGACGTGATCAGTGCATGATCAGTCTCGTGATCAGTGCATGATAGCCACGTGATCAGTGCATGATCAGTCACCTGATGGGTGTATGATCATTCACGTGACCTGTACATGGTAGCTACATGATCATTGCATGATCAGCCACGTGAGTAGTGCATGATAGCCACGTGATCAGTGCATGATCAGTCACGTGATCAGTGCATGATCAGTCATGTGACCAGTACATGGTAGCTGCGTGATCATGCATGATCAGCCACGTGAGCAGTGCATGATAGCCACGTGATCAGTGCATGATCAGACACGTGATCAGTGCATGATCAGTCACGTGATCAGTGCATGATCAGCCACGTGATCAGTGCATGATCAGGCACGTGATCAGTGTATGTCAGCCACGTGATCAGTGCATGATAGCCACGTGATCAGTGCATGATCAGTCACGTGATCAGTGCATGATCAGTTATGTGATCAGTGCATGATCAGCCACGTGATCAGTGCATGATCAGCCACATGATCAGTGCATGATCAATTACGTGATCAGTGCATGATCAGTCACGTGATCAGTACATGGTAGCTACGTGATCATTGCATGATCAGCCACGTGATCAGTGCATGATAGCCACGTGATCAGTGCATGATCAGCCACGTGATCAGTGCATGATAGCCACGTGATCAGTGCATGATCAGTCATGTGATACGTGTGTGATCAGCCACGTGATCAGTGCATGATATCCACGTGATCAGTGCATGACAGCCACGTGATCAGTGCATGAGAGCCACGTGATCAGTGCATGATCAGTCACGTGATACATGTGTGATCAGCCACGTGATCAGTGCATGATGAGCCACGTGATCAGTGCAGGATCAATTACGTGATCAGTGCATGATCAGTCACGTGACCAGTACATGGTTGCTACGTGATCGTTGCATGATCAGCCACGTGAGCAGAGCATGATAGCCACGTGATCAGTGCATGATCAGTCACGTGATCAGTACATGATCAGTCACGTGAACAGTGCATGATCATTTACGTGATCTGCATGATCAGTCACGTGACCAGTATATGGTAGCTACGTGATCATTCCATGACGAGCCACGTGAGCAGTGCATGATAGCCACGTGATGTGTGCATGAGTTACGTGAGCAGAGTATGATCAGCCACGTGATCAGTGCATGAGTGCCACGTGATCAGTGCATGATATGTCACGTGACAGGTGTGTGATCAGCCACGTGAACAGTGCATGTTCAGCCACGTGATCAGTGCATGATAGCCACGTGATCAGTGCATGATCAGTTACGTGAGCAGTGTATGATCAGCCACGTGATCAGTGCATGGTCAGACACGTGAACAGTGTATGATCAGCCACGTGATCAGTGCATGATATCCAAGTGATCAGTGCATGATCATCACGTGATCAGTGTATGATCAGCCACGTGAACAGTGCATGCTCAGTCACGTGATCTGGGCCTGCTGAGCTGCGTGATTACTGTCTGCTCATCTGCTTGACAATTGCCAGCTGAGCTGCACGATTCCTGCCTGTCATCTGCTTGACAATTGCCAGCTGTGCTGCGTAATTCCTGCCTGCTCAGCTGCTTGATTATTGCCAGCTGAGCAGCATGATTCCTCACACCTGAGTTCCATGATTATTGCCTGCTGACTGATTCGTGCCTACTCAGCTCTTTGTTTATTGCCTCCAGAGGCACATGATCAGTGTATGATAGCAAACATGATCAGCGCATGATCAGTCACATGATCAGCGCCATTAAGTCACGTGATCACTACATGATAGTCATGTGATCAGTCCATGCTCAGTCACGGTATCAGTGCATGATCAGCCACGTGATCAGTGCATGATCTGTCACATGATTAGTGTATGATCATCCACGTGATCAGTGCATGGGCAGTCATGTGATCAGTGCATGATATAGACGTGATCAGTGCATGATCAGTCTCGTGATCAGTGCATGATAGCCACGTGATCAGTGCATGATCAGTCACGTGATCAGTGCATGATCAGTCACGTGATCAGTGCATGATCAGTCACGTGATCAGTGCATGATCAGCCACGTGATCAGTGCATGATCAGGCACGTGATCAGTGCATGATCAGCCACGTGATCAGTGCATGATAGCCACGTGATCAGTGCATGATCAGTCACGTGATCAGTGCATGATCAGCCACGTGATCAGTGCATGATCAGCCACGTGATCAGTGCATGATCAATCACGTGATCAGTGCATGATCAGTCACGTGATCAGTACATGATAGCCACGTGATCAGTGCATGATCAGCCACGTGATCAGTGCATGATAGCCACGTGATCAGTGCATGATAGCCACGTGATCAGTGCATGATCAGTCACGTGATAGTGCATGATCAGCCACGTGATCAGTGCATGATAGCCACGTGATCAGTGCATGATCAGCCACGTGATCAGTGCATGAGCCACGTGATCAGTGCATGATCAGTCACGTGATCATGCATGATCAGCCACGTGATCAGTGCATGATCAATTACGTGATCAGTGCATGATCAGTCACGTGACCAGTACATGGTAGCACGTGATCAGTGCATGATCAGCCACGTGAGCAGTGCATGATAGCCACGTGATCAGTGCATGATCAGTCACGTGATCAGTGCATGATCAGTCACGTGATCAGTGCATGATCAGCCACGTGATCAGTGCATGATCAGTCACGTGACAGTATATGGCCACGTGATCAGTGCATGATCAGTCACGTGAGCAGTGCATGATCAGCCACGTGATCAGTGCATGAGTCACGTGAACAGTGTATGATCAGCCACGTGATCAGTGCATGATATCCACGTGATCAGTGCATGATCAGTCACGTGATCAGTGTATGATCAGCCACGTGAACAGTGCATGCTCAGTCACGTGATCTGGGCCTGCTGAGCTGCGTGATTACTGTCTGCTCATCTGCTTGACAATTGCCAGCTGAGCTGCACGATTCCTGCCTGTCATCTGCTTGACAATTGCCAGCTGTGCTGCGTAATTCCTGCCTGCTCAGCTGCTTGATTATTGCCAGCTGAGCAGCATGATTCCTCACACCTGAGTTCCATGATTATTGCCTGCTGACTGTTTGATTCGTGCCTACTCAGCTCTTTGTTTATTGCCTCCAGAGGCACATGATCAGTGTATGATAGCAAACATGATCAGCGCATGATCAGTCACATGATCAGCGCCATTAAGTCACGTGATCACTACATGATAGTCATGTGATCAGTCCATGCTCAGTCACGGTATCAGTGCATGATCAGCCACGTGATCAGTGCATGATCTGTCACATGATTAGTGTATGATCATCCACGTGATCAGTGCATGGGCAGTCATGTGATCAGTGCATGATATAGACGTGATCAGTGCATGATCAGTCTCGTGATCAGTGCATGATAGCCACGTGATCAGTGCATGATCAGTCACCTGATGGGTGTATGATCATTCACGTGACCTGTACATGGTAGCTACATGATCATTGCATGATCAGCCACGTGAGTAGTGCATGATAGCCACGTGATCACTGCATGATCAGTCACGTGATCAGTGCATGATCAGTCATGTGACCAGTACATGGTAGCTGCGTGATCATGGCATGATCAGCCACGTGAGCAGTGCATGATAGCCACGTGATCAGTGCATGATCAGTCACGTGATCAGTGCATGATCAGTCACGTGATCAGTGCATGATCAGCCACGTGATCAGTGCATGATCAGTCACGTGATCAGTGCATGATCAGCCACGTGATCAGTGCATGATCAGCCACGTGATCAGTGCATGATCAGCCACGTGATCAGTGCATGATCAGCCACGTGATCAGTGCATGATCAGCCACGTGATCAGTGCATGATCAGCCACATGATCAGTGCATGATCAATACGTGATCAGTGCATGATCAGTCACGTGACCAGTACATGGTAGCTACGTGATCATTGCATGATCAGCCACGTGATCAGTGCATGATAGCCACGTGATCAGTGCATGATCAGCCACGTGATCAGTGCATGATCAGTCACGTGATAGTGTGTGATCAGCCACGTGATCAGTGCATGATATCCACGTGATCAGTGCATGACAGCCACGTGATCAGTGCATGAGAGCCACGTGATCAGTGCATGATCAGTCACGTGATCATGTGTGATCAGCCACGTGATCAGTGCATGATGAGCCACGTGATCAGTGCATGATCAATTACGTGATCAGTGCATGATCAGTCACGTGATCAGTACATGGTTGCTACGTGATCGTGCATGATCAGCCACGTGAGCAGTGCATGATAGCCACGTGATCAGTGCATGATCAGTCACGTGATCAGTGCATGATCAGTCACGTGATCAGTGCATGATCATTTACGTGATCAGTGCATGATCAGTCACGTGACCAGTATATGGTTGCTACGTGATCATGCATGACAGCCACGTGAGCAGTGCATGATAGCCACGTGATGTGCATGAGCACGTGATCAGTGTATGATCAGCCACGTGATCAGTGCATGATGCCACGTGATCAGTGCATGATCAGTCACGTGATCAGTGTATGATCAGCCACGTGAACAGTGCATGCTCAGTCACGTGATCTGGGCCTGCTGAGCTGCGTGATTACTGTCTGCTCATCTGCTTGACAATTGCCAGCTGAGCTGCACGATTCCTGCCTGTCATCTGCTTGACAATTGCCAGCTGTGCTGCGTAATTCCTGCCTGCTCAGCTGCTTGATTATTGCCAGCTGAGCAGCATGATTCCTCACACCTGAGTTCCATGATTATTGCCTGCTGACTGTTTGATTCGTGCCTACTCAGCTCTTTGTTTATTGCCTCCAGAGGCACATGATCAGTGTATGATAGCAAACATGATCAGCGCATGATCAGTCACATGATCAGCGCCATTAAGTCACGTGATCACTACATGATAGTCATGTGATCAGTCCATGCTCAGTCACGGTATCAGTGCATGATCAGCCACGTGATCAGTGCATGATCTGTCACAAGATTAGTGTATGATCATCCACGTGATCAGTGCATGGGCAGTCATGTGATCAGTGCATGATATAGACGTGATCAGTGCATGATCAGTCTCGTGATCAGTGCATGATAGCCACGTGATCAGTGCATGATCAGTCACCTGATGGGTGTATGATCATTCACGTGACCTGTACATGGTAGCTACATGATCATTGCATGATCAGCCACGTGAGTAGTGCATGATAGCCACGTGATCACTGCATGATCAGTCACGTGATCAGTGCATGATCAGTCATGTGACCAGTACATGGTAGCTGCGTGATCATGGCATGATCAGCCACGTGAGCAGTGCATGATAGCCACGTGATCAGTGCATGATCAGTCACGTGATCAGTGCATGATCAGTCACGTGATCAGTGCATGATCAGCCACGTGATCAGTGCATGATCAGGCACGTGATCAGTGCATGATCAGCCACGTGATCAGTGCATGATAGCCACGTGATCAGTGCATGATCAGTCACGTGATCAGTGCATGATCAGCCACGTGATCAGTGCATGATCAGGCACGTGATCAGTGCATGATCAGCCACGTGATCAGTGCATGATAGCCACGTGATCAGTGCATGATCAGTCACGTGATCAGTGCATGATCAGTCACGTGATCAGTGCATGATCAGCCACGTGATCAGTGCATGATCAGCCACGTGATCAGTGCATGATCAATTACGTGATCAGTGCATGATCAGTCACGTGACCAGTACATGGTAGCTACGTGATCATTGCATGATCAGCCACGTGATCAGTGCATGATAGCCACGTGATCAGTGCATGATAGCCACGTGATCAGTGCATGATCAGTCATGTGATACGTGTGTGATCAGCCACGTGATCAGTGCATGATATCCACGTGATCAGTGCATGACAGCCACGTGATCAGTGCATGAGAGCCACGTGATCAGTGCATGATCAGTCACGTGATACATGTGTGATCAGCCACGTGATCAGTGCATGATGAGCCACGTGATCAGTGCAGGATCAATTACGTGATCAGTGCATGATCAGTCACGTGACCAGTACATGGTTGCATGATCGTTGCATGATCAGCCACGTGAGCAGAGCATGATAGCCACGTGATCAGTGCATGATCAGTCACGTGATCAGTACATGATCAGTCACGTGAACAGTGCATGATCATTTACGTGATCTTGCATGATCAGTCACGTGACCAGTATATGGTTACGTGATCATTCCATGACAGCCACGTGAGCAGTGCATGATAGCCACGTGATGTGTGCATGAGTTACGTGAGCAGAGTATGATCAGCCACGTGATCAGTGCATGAGTGCCACGTGATCAGTGCATGATATGTCACGTGACAGGTGTGTGATCAGCCACGTGATCAGTGCATGATAGCCACGTGATCAGTGCATGATCAGTTACGTGAGCAGTGTATGATCAGCCACGTGATCAGTGCATGGTCAGACACGTGAACAGTGTATGATCAGCCACGTGATCAGTGCATGATATCCAAGTGATCAGTGCATGATCATCACGTGATCAGTGTATGATCAGCCACGTGAACAGTGCATGCTCAGTCACGTGATCTGGGCCTGCTGAGCTGCGTGATTACTGTCTGCTCATCTGCTTGACAATTGCCAGCTGAGCTGCACGATTCCTGCCTGTCATCTGCTTGACAATTGCCAGCTGTGCTGCGTAATTCCTGCCTGCTCAGCTGCTTGATTATTGCCAGCTGAGCAGCATGATTCCTCACACCTGAGTTCCATGATTATTGCCTGCTGACTGTTTGATTCGTGCCTACTCAGCTCTTTGTTTATTGCCTCCAGAGGCACATGATCAGTGTATGATAGCAAACATGATCAGCGCATGATCAGTCACATGATCAGCGCCATTAAGTCACGTGATCACTACATGATAGTCATGTGATCAGTCCATGCTCAGTCACGGTATCAGTGCATGATCAGCCACGTGATCAGTGCATGATCTGTCACAAGATTAGTGTATGATCATCCACGTGATCAGTGCATGGGCAGTCATGTGATCAGTGCATGATATAGACGTGAACAGTGCATGATCAGTCGTGATCAGTGCATGATAGCCACGTGATCAGTGCATGATCAGTCACCTGATGGGTGTATGATCATTCACGTGACCTGTACATGTAGCTACATGATCATTGCATGATCAGCCACGTGAGTAGTGCATGATAGCCACGTGATCACTGCATGATCAGTCACGTGATCAGTGCATGATCAGTCATGTGTATGATCATGGCATGATCAGCCACGTGACAGTGCATGATAGCCACGTGATCAGTGCATGATCAGACACGTGATCAGTGCATGATCAGTCACGTGATCAGTGCATGATCAGCCACGTGATCAGTGCATGATCAGGCACGTGATCAGTGTATGATCAGCCACGTGATCAGTGCATGATAGCCACGTGATCAGTGCATGATCAGTCACGTGATCAGTGTATGATCAGCCACGTGATCAGTGCATGATCAGCCACATGATCAGTGCATGATCAATCACGTGATCAGTGCATGATCAGTCACGTGACCAGTACATGGTAGCTACGTGATCATTGCATGATCAGCCACGTGATCAGTGCATGATAGCCACGTGATCAGTGCATGATAGCCACGTGATCAGTGCATGATCAGTCATGTGATACGTGTGATCAGCCACGTGATCAGTGCATGATATCCACGTGATCAGTGCATGACAGCCACGTGATCAGTGCATGAGAGCCACGTGATCAGTGCATGATCAGTCACGTGATACATGTGATCAGCCACGTGATCAGTGCATGATGAGCCACGTGATCAGTGCAGGATCAATTACGTGATCAGTGCATGATCAGTCACGTGACCAGTACATGGTTGCTACGTGATCGTTGCATGATCAGCCACGTGAGCAGAGCATGATAGCCACGTGGTCAGTGCATGATCAGTCACGTGATCAGTACATGATCAGTCACGTGAACAGTGCATGATCATTTACGTGATCTTTGCATGATCAGTCACGTACCAGTATATGGTAGCTACGTGATCATTCCATGACGAGCCACGTGAGCAGTGCATGATAGCCACGTGATGTGTGCATGAGTTACGTGAGCAGAGTATGATCAGCCACGTGATCAGTGCATGAGTGCCACGTGATCAGTGCATGATATGTCACGTGACAGGTGTGTGATCAGCCACGTGAACAGTGCATGTTCAGCCACGTGATCAGTGCATGATAGCCACGTGATCAGTGCATGATCAGTTACGTGAGCAGTGTATGATCAGCCACGTGATCAGTGCATGGTCAGACACGTGAACAGTGTATGATCAGCCACGTGATCAGTGCATGATATCCAAGTGATCAGTGCATGATCATCACGTGATCAGTGTATGATCAGCCACGTGAACAGTGCATGCTCAGTCACGTGATCTGGGCCTGCTGAGCTGCGTGATTACTGTCTGCTCATCTGCTTGACAATTGCCAGCTGAGCTGCACGATTCCTGCCTGTCATCTGCTTGACAATTGCCAGCTGTGCTGCGTAATTCCTGCCTGCTCAGCTGCTTGATTATTGCCAGCTGAGCAGCATGATTCCTCACACCTGAGTTCCATGATTATTGCCTGCTGACTGTTTGATTCGTGCCTACTCAGCTCTTTGTTTATTGCCTCCAGAGGCACATGATCAGTGTATGATAGCAAACATGATCAGCGCATGATCAGTCACATGATCAGCGCCATTAAGTCACGTGATCACTACATGATAGTCATGTGATCAGTCCATGCTCAGTCACGGTATCAGTGCATGATCAGCCACGTGATCAGTGCATGATCTGTCACAAGATTAGTGTATGATCATCCACGTGATCAGTGCATGGGCAGTCATGTGATCAGTGCATGATATAGACGTGATCAGTGCATGATCAGTCTCGTGATCAGTGCATGATAGCCACGTGATCAGTGCATGATCAGTCACCTGATGGGTGTATGATCATTCACGTGACCTGTACATGGTAGCTACATGATCATTGCATGATCAGCCACGTGAGTAGTGCATGATAGCCACGTGATCACTGCATGATCAGTCACGTGATCAGTGCATGATCAGTCATGTGACCAGTACATGGTAGCTGCGTGATCATGGCATGATCAGCCACGTGAGCAGTGCATGATAGCCACGTGATCAGTGCATGATCAGACACGTGATCAGTGCATGATCAGTCACGTGATCAGTGCATGATCAGCCACGTGATCAGTGCATGACCAGGCACGTGATCAGTGTATGTCCAGCCACGTGATCAGTGCATGATAGCCACGTGATCAGTGCATGATCAGTCACGTGATCAGTGCATGATCAGTTACGTGATCAGTGTATGATCAGCCACGTGATCAGTGCATGATCACATGATCAGTGCATGATCAATTACGTGATCAGTGCATGATCAGTCACGTGACCAGTACATGGTAGCTACGTGATCATTGCATGATCAGCCACGTGATCAGTGCATGATAGCCACGTGATCAGTGCATGATAGCCACGTGATCAGTGCATGATCAGTCATGTGATACGTGTGTGATCAGCCACGTGATCAGTGCATGATATCCACGTGATCAGTGCATGACAGCCACGTGATCAGTGCATGAGAGCCACGTGATCAGTGCATGATCAGTCACGTGATACATGTGTGATCAGCCACGTGATCAGTGCATGATGAGCCACGTGATCAGTGCATGATCAATTACGTGATCAGTGCATGATCAGTCACGTGACCAGTACATGGTTGCTACGTGATCGTGCATGATCAGCCACGTGAGCAGAGCATGATAGCCACGTGATCAGTGCATGATCAGTCACGTGATCAGTGCATGATCAGTCACGTGAACAGTGCATGATCATTTACGTGATCTTTGCATGATCAGTCACGTGACCAGTATATGGTTGCTACGTGATCATTCCATGACGAGCCACGTGAGCAGTGCATGATAGCCACGTGATGTGTGCATGAGTTACGTGAGCAGAGTATGATCAGCCACGTGATCAGTGCATGAGTGCCACGTGATCAGTGCATGATATGTCACGTGACAGGTGTGTGATCAGCCACGTGAACAGTGCATGATCAGCCACGTGATCAGTGCATGATAGCCACGTGATCAGTGCATGATCAGTCACGTGATCAGTGTATGATCAGCCACGTGATCAGTGCATGATCAGTCACGTGATCAGTGCATGATCAGTCACGTGATCAGTGCATGCTCAGTCACGTGATCAGGGCCTGCTGAGCTGCGTGATTACTGTCTGCTCATCTGCTTGACAATTGCCAGCTGAGCTGCACGATTCCTGCCTGCTCAGCTGCTTGATTATTGCCAGCTGAGCAGCATGATTCCTCACACCTGAGTTCCATGATTATTGCCTGCTGACTGTTTGATTCGTGCCTACTCAGCTCTTTGTTTATTGCCTCCAGAGGCACATGATCAGTGTATGATAGCAAACATGATCAGCGCATGATCAGTCACATGATCAGCGCCATTAAGTCACGTGATCACTACATGATAGTCATGTGATCAGTCCATGCTCAGTCACGGTATCAGTGCATGATCAGCCACGTGATCAGTGCATGATCTGTCACAAGATTAGTGTATGATCATCCACGTGATCAGTGCACGGGCAGTCATGTGATCAGTGCATGATATAGACGTGATCAGTGCATGATCAGTCTCGTGATCAGTGCATGATAGCCACGTGATCAGTGCATGATCAGTCACCTGATGGGTGTATGATCATTCACGTGACCTGTACATGGTAGCTACATGATCATTGCATGATCAGCCACGTGAGTAGTGCATGATAGCCACGTGATCAGTGCATGATCAGTCACGTGATCAGTGCATGATCAGTCATGTGACCAGTACATGGTAGCTGCGTGATCATGCATGATCAGCCACGTGAGCAGTGCATGATAGCCACGTGATCAGTGCATGATCAGTCACGTGATCAGTGCATGATCAGCCACGTGATCAGTGCATGATCAGCCACGTGATCAGTGCATGATAGCCACGTGATCAGTGCATGATCAGCCACGTGATCAGTGCATGATCAGCCACGTGATCAGTGCATGATCAGCCACGTGATCAGTGCATGATCAGTCACGTGAGTGCATGGTAGCTACGTGATCAGTGCATGATCAGCCACGTGATCAGTGCATGATAGCCACGTGATCAGTGCATGATAGCCACGTGATCAGTGCATGATCAGTCACGTGATACGTGTGTGATCAGCCACGTGATCAGTGCATGATAGCCACGTGATCAGTGCATGATCAGCCACGTGATCAGTGCATGAGAGCCACGTGATCAGTGCATGATCAGTCACGTGATACATGTGTGATCAGCCACGTGATCAGTGCATGATCAGCCACGTGATCAGTGCATGATCAATTACGTGATCAGTGCATGATCAGTCACGTGACCAGTACATGGTTGCTACGTGATCGTGCATGATCAGCCACGTGAGCAGTGCATGATAGCCACGTGATCAGTGCATGATCAGTCACGTGATCAGTGCATGATCAGTCACGTGATCAGTGCATGATCATTTACGTGATCAGTGCATGATCAGTCACGTGACCAGTATATGGTAGCTACGTGATCATTGCATGACAGCCACGTGATCAGTGCATGATAGCCACGTGATCAGTGCATGATCAGTCATGTGATAGTGTATGATCAGCCACGTGATCAGTGCATGAGCCACGTGATCAGTGCATGATAGCCACGTGATCAGTGCATGATCAGTCACGTGATCAGTGCATGATCAGTCACGTGATCAGTGCATGATCAGCCACGTGATCAGTGCATGATCAGCCACGTGATCAGTGCATGATCAGTCACGTGATCAGTGCATGATCAGTCACGTGATCAGTGCATGATAGCGTGATCAGTGCATGATCAGCCACGTGATCAGTGCATGATAGCCACGTGATCAGTGCATGATCAGCCACGTGATCAGTGCATGATCAGTCACGTGATCAGTGTGATCAGCCACGTGATCAGTGCATGACAGCCACGTGATCAGTGCATGATAGCCACGTGATCAGTGCATGATCAGTCACGTGATCATGTGTGATCAGCCACGTGATCAGTGCATGATCAGCCACGTGATCAGTGCATGATCAATTACGATCAGTGCATGATCAGTCACGTGATCAGTGCATGGTTGCTACGTGATCAGTGCATGATCAGCCACGTGATCAGTGCATGATAGCCACGTGATCAGTGCATGATCAGTCACGTGATCAGTGCATGATCAGTCACGTGATCAGTGCATGATCAGTCACGTGATCAGTGCATGATCAGTCACGTGACCAGTGCATGATTAGCACGTGATCATTCATGATCAGCCACGTGATCAGTGCATGATAGCCACGTGATGTGCATGAGTCACGTGATCAGTATGATCAGCCACGTGATCAGTGCATGATAGCCACGTGATCAGTGCATGATAGTCACGTGATCAGTGCATGATCAGCCACGTGATCAGTGCATGATCAGCCACGTGATCAGTGCATGATAGCCACGTGATCAGTGCATGATCAGTCACGTGATCAGTGCATGATCAGCCACGTGATCAGTGCATGATCAGTCACGTGATCAGTGCATGATAGCCACGTGATCAGTGCATGATCAGCCACGTGATCAGTGCATGATAGCCACGTGATCAGTGCATGATCAGCCACGTGATCAGTGCATGATCAGTCACGTGATCAGTGCATGATCAGCCACGTGATCAGTGCATGATCAGCCACGTGATCAGTGCATGATCAGCCACGTGATCAGTGCATGATCAGTCACGTGATCAGTGCATGATCAGTCACGTGATCAGTGCATGATAGCCACGTGATCAGTGCATGATCAGCCACGTGATCAGTGCATGATCAGCCACGTGATCAGTGCATGATAGCCACGTGATCAGTGCATGATCAGCCACGTGAGCAGAGCATGATAGCCACGTGATCAGTGCATGATCAGTCACGTGATCAGTACATGATCAGTCACGTGAACAGTGCATGATCATTTACGTGATCTGTGCATGATCAGTCACGTGACCAGTATATGGTTGCTACGTGATCATTCCATGACGAGCCACGTGAGCAGTGCATGATAGCCACGTGATGTGTGCATGAGTTACGTGAGCAGAGTATGATCAGCCACGTGATCAGTGCATGAGTGCCACGTGATCAGTGCATGATATGTCACGTGACAGGTGTGTGATCAGCCACGTGAACAGTGCATGTTCAGCCACGTGATCAGTGCATGATAGCCACGTGATCAGTGCATGATCAGTTACGTGAGCAGTGTATGATCAGCCACGTGATCAGTGCATGGTCAGACACGTGAACAGTGTATGATCAGCCACGTGATCAGTGCATGATCATCACGTGATCAGTGTATGATCAGCCACGTGAACAGTGCATGCTCAGTCACGTGATCTGGGCCTGCTGAGCTGCGTGATTACTGTCTGCTCATCTGCTTGACAATTGCCAGCTGAGCTGCACGATTCCTGCCTGTCATCTGCTTGACAATTGCCAGCTGTGCTGCGTAATTCCTGCCTGCTCAGCTGCTTGATTATTGCCAGCTGAGCAGCATGATTCCTCACACCTGAGTTCCATGATTATTGCCTGCTGACTGTTTGATTCGTGCCTACTCAGCTCTTTGTTTATTGCCTCCAGAGGCACATGATCAGTGTATGATAGCAAACATGATCAGCGCATGATCAGTCACATGATCAGCGCCATTAAGTCACGTGATCACTACATGATAGTCATGTGATCAGTCCATGCTCAGTCACGGTATCAGTGCATGATCAGCCACGTGATCAGTGCATGATCTGTCACAAGATTAGTGTATGATCATCCACGTGATCAGTGCATGGGCAGTCATGTGATCAGTGCATGATATAGACGTGATCAGTGCATGATCAGTCTCGTGATCAGTGCATGATAGCCACGTGATCAGTGCATGATCAGTCACCTGATGGGTGTATGATCATTCACGTGACCTGTACATGGTAGCTACATGATCATTGCATGATCAGCCACGTGAGTAGTTCATGATAGCCACGTGATCACTGCATGATCAGTCACGTGATCAGTGCATGATCAGTCATGTGACCAGTACATGGTAGCTGCGTGATCATGGCATGATCAGCCACGTGAGCAGTGCATGATAGCCACGTGATCAGTGCATGATCAGACACGTGATCAGTGCATGATCAGTCACGTGATCAGTGCATGATCAGCCACGTGATCAGTGCATGATCAGGCACGTGATCAGTGTATGTCCAGCCAAGTGATCAGTGCATGATAGCCACGTGATCAGTGCATGATCAGTCACGTGATCAGTGCATGATCAGTTATGTGATCAGTGCATGATCAGCCACGTGATCAGTGCATGATCAGCCACATGATCAGTGCATGATCAATTACGTGATCAGTGCATGATCAGTCACGTGACCAGTACATGGTAGCTACGTGATCATTGCATGATCAGCCACGTGATCAGTGCATGATAGCCACGTGATCAGTGCATGATAGCCACGTGATCAGTGCATGATAGCCACGTGATCAGTGCATGATCAGTCATGTGATACGTGTGTGATCAGCCACGTGATCAGTGCATGATATCCACGTGATCAGTGCATGACAGCCACGTGATCAGTGCATGAGAGCCACGTGATCAGTGCATGATCAGTCACGTGATACATGTGTGATCAGCCACGTGATCAGTGCATGATGAGCCACGTGATCAGTGCAGGATCAATTACGTGATCAGTGCATGATCAGTCACGTGACCAGTACATGGTTGCACGTGATCGTTGCATGATCAGCCACGTGAGCAGAGCATGATAGCCACGTGATCAGTGCATGATCAGTCACGTGATCAGTACATGATCAGTCACGTGAACAGTGCATGATCATTTACGTGATCTTTGCATGATCAGTCACGTGACCAGTATATGGTTGCTACGTGATCATTCCATGACGAGCCACGTGAGCAGTGCATGATAGCCACGTGATGTGTGCATGAGTTACGTGAGCAGAGTATGATCAGCCACGTGATCAGTGCATGAGTGCCACGTGATCAGTGCATGATATGTCACGTGACAGGTGTGTGATCAGCCACGTGAACAGTGCATGTTCAGCCACGTGATCAGTGCATGATAGCCACGTGATCAGTGCATGATCAGTTACGTGAGCAGTGTATGATCAGCCACGTGATCAGTGCATGGTCAGACACGTGAACAGTGTATGATCAGCCACGTGATCAGTGCATGATATCCAAGTGATCAGTGCATGATCATCACGTGATCAGTGTATGATCAGCCACGTGAACAGTGCATGCTCAGTCACGTGATCTGGGCCTGCTGAGCTGCGTGATTACTGTCTGCTCATCTGCTTGACAATTGCCAGCTGAGCTGCACGATTCCTGCCTGTCATCTGCTTGACAATTGCCAGCTGTGCTGCGTAATTCCTGCCTGCTCAGCTGCTTGATTATTGCCAGCTGAGCAGCATGATTCCTCACACCTGAGTTCCATGATTATTGCCTGCTGACTGATTCGTGCCTACTCAGCTCTTTGTTTATTGCCTCCAGAGGCACATGATCAGTGTATGATAGCAAACATGATCAGCGCATGATCAGTCACATGATCAGCGCCATTAAGTCACGTGATCACTACATGATAGTCATGTGATCAGTCCATGCTCAGTCACGGTATCAGTGCATGATCAGCCACGTGATCAGTGCATGATCTGTCACAAGATTAGTGTATGATCATCCACGTGATCAGTGCATGGGCAGTCATGTGATCAGTGCATGATATAGACGTGATCAGTGCATGATCAGTCTCGTGATCAGTGCATGATAGCCACGTGATCAGTGCATGATCAGTCACCTGATGGGTGTATGATCATTCACGTGACCTGTACATGGTAGCTACATGATCATTGCATGATCAGCCACGTGAGTAGTGCATGATAGCCACGTGATCACTGCATGATCAGTCACGTGATCAGTGCATGATCAGTCACGTGACCAGTACATGGTAGCTGCGTGATCAGTGCATGATCAGCCACGTGAGCAGTGCATGATAGCCACGTGATCAGTGCATGATCAGTCACGTGATCAGTGCATGATCAGTCACGTGATCAGTGCATGATCAGCCACGTGATCAGTGCATGATCAGCCACGTGATCAGTGCATGATAGCCACGTGATCAGTGCATGATCAGTCACGTGATCAGTGCATGATCAGTCACGTGATCAGTGCATGATCAGCCACGTGATCAGTGCATGATCAGCCACGTGATCAGTGCATGATCAGCCACGTGATCAGTGCATGATCAGCCACGTGATCAGTGCATGATCAGTCACGTGATCAGTGCATGATCAGTCACGTGATCAGTGCATGATAGCCACGTGATCAGTGCATGATCAGCCACGTGATCAGTGCATGATAGCCACGTGATCAGTGCATGATCAGTCACGTGATCAGTGCATGATCAGCCACGTGATCAGTGCATGATCAGCCACGTGATCAGTGCATGATCAGTCACGTGATCAGTGCATGATCAGCCACGTGATCAGTGCATGATCAGTCACGTGATCAGTGCATGATCAGCCACGTGATCAGTGCATGATAGCCACGTGATCAGTGCATGATCAGTCACGTGATCAGTGCATGATCAGCCACGTGATCAGTGCATGATCAGCCACGTGATCAGTGCATGATCAATTACGTGATCAGTGCATGATCAGTCACGTGATCAGTGCATGGTAGCCACGTGATCAGTGCATGATCAGCCACGTGATCAGTGCATGATAGCCACGTGATCAGTGCATGATCAGCCACGTGATCAGTGCATGATCAGTCACGTGATCAGTGCATGATCAGCCACGTGATCAGTGCATGATAGCCACGTGATCAGTGCATGATCAGCCACGTGATCAGTGCATGATCAGCCACGTGATCAGTGCATGATCAGTCACGTGATCATGCATGATCAGCCACGTGATCAGTGCATGATCAGCCACGTGATCAGTGCATGATCAGTCACGTGATCAGTACATGATAGCTACGTGATCAGTGCATGATCAGCCACGTGATCAGTGCATGATAGCCACGTGATCAGTGCATGATCAGTCACGTGATCAGTGCATGATCAGCCACGTGATCAGTGCATGATCAGTCACGTGATCAGTGCATGATAGACGTGATCAGTGCATGATCAGTCACGTGATCAGTGCATGATAGCCACGTGATCAGTGCATGATCAGTCACGTGATCAGTGCATGATCAGTCACGTGATCAGTGCATGATAGCCACGTGATCAGTGCATGATCAGCCACGTGATCAGTGCATGATAGCCACGTGATCAGTGCATGATCAGTCACGTGATCAGTGCATGATCAGTCACGTGATCAGTACATGATAGCTACGTGATCAGTGCATGATCAGCCACGTGATCAGTGCATGATAGCCACGTGATCAGTGCATGATCAGTCACGTGATCAGTGCATGATCAGTCACGTGATCAGTGCATGATAGCTACGTGATCATGCATGATCAGCCACGTGATCAGTGCATGATAGCCACGTGATCAGTGCATGATCAGTCACGTGATCAGTGCATGATCAGTCACGTGATCAGTGCATGATCAGCCACGTGATCAGTGCATGATCAGTCACGTGATCAGTGCATGATCAGCCACGTGATCAGTGCATGATCAGCCACGTGATCAGTGCATGATCAGTCACGTGATCAGTGCATGATCAGTCACGTGATCAGTGCATGATAGCACGTGATCATGCATGATCAGCCACGTGATCAGTGCATGATAGCCACGTGATCAGTGCATGATCAGCCACGTGATCAGTGCATGATCAGTCACGTGATCAGTGCATGATCAGCCACGTGATCAGTGCATGATCAGTCACGTGATCAGTGCATGATCAGCCACGTGATCAGTGCATGATCAGTCACGTGATCAGTGCATGATCAGCCACGTGATCAGTGCATGATAGCCACGTGATCAGTGCATGATCAGTCACGTGATCAGTGCATGATCAGCCACGTGATCAGTGCATGATCAGCCACGTGATCAGTGCATGATCAGCCACGTGATCAGTGCATGATCAGTCACGTGATCAGTACATGGTAGCTACGTGATCAGTGCATGATCAGCCACGTGATCAGTGCATGATAGCCACGTGATCAGTGCATGATAGCCACGTGATCAGTGCATGATCAGTCACGTGATAGTGCATGATCAGCCACGTGATCAGTGCATGATAGCCACGTGATCAGTGCATGATCAGCCACGTGATCAGTGCATGATCAGCCACGTGATCAGTGCATGATCAGTCACGTGATCAGTGCATGATCAGCCACGTGATCAGTGCATGATCACGTGATCAGTGCATGATCAGTCACGTGACCAGTGCATGGTAGCTACGTGATCAGTGCATGATCAGCCACGTGAGCAGTGCATGATAGCCACGTGATCAGTGCATGATCAGTCACGTGATCAGTGCATGATCAGTCACGTGATCAGTGCATGATCAGCCACGTGATCAGTGCATGATCAGTCACGTGATCAGTGCATGATAGCCACGTGATCAGTGCATGATCAGCCACGTGAGCAGTGCATGATCAGCCACGTGATCAGTGCATGAGACACGTGATCAGTGTATGATCAGCCACGTGATCAGTGCATGATATCCACGTGATCAGTGCATGATCATCACGTGATCAGTGTATGATCAGCCACGTGAACAGTGCATGCTCAGTCACGTGATCTGGGCCTGCTGAGCTGCGTGATTACTGTCTGCTCATCTGCTTGACAATTGCCAGCTGAGCTGCACGATTCCTGCCTGTCATCTGCTTGACAATTGCCAGCTGTGCTGCGTAATTCCTGCCTGCTCAGCTGCTTGATTATTGCCAGCTGAGCAGCATGATTCCTCACACCTGAGTTCCATGATTATTGCCTGCTGACTGTTTGATTCGTGCCTACTCAGCTCTTTGTTTATTGCCTCCAGAGGCACATGATCAGTGTATGATAGCAAACATGATCAGCGCATGATCAGTCACATGATCAGCGCCATTAAGTCACGTGATCACTACATGATAGTCATGTGATCAGTCCATGCTCAGTCACGGTATCAGTGCATGATCAGCCACGTGATCAGTGCATGATCTGTCACATGATTAGTGTATGATCATCCACGTGATCAGTGCATGGGCAGTCATGTGATCAGTGCATGATATAGACGTGATCAGTGCATGATCAGTCTCGTGATCAGTGCATGATAGCCACGTGATCAGTGCATGATCAGTCACCTGATGGGTGTATGATCATTCACGTGACCTGTACATGGTAGCTACATGATCATTGCATGATCAGCCACGTGAGTAGTGCATGATAGCCACGTGATCAGTGCATGATCAGTCACGTGATCAGTGCATGATCAGTCATGTGACCAGTACATGGTAGCTGCGTGATCATGGCATGATCAGCCACGTGAGCAGTGCATGATAGCCACGTGATCAGTGCATGATCAGTCACGTGATCAGTGCATGATCAGTCACGTGATCAGTGCATGATCAGCCACGTGATCAGTGCATGATCAGTCACGTGATCAGTGCATGATCAGCCACGTGATCAGTGCATGATCAGCCACGTGATCAGTGCATGATCAGCCACGTGATCAGTGCATGATAGCCACGTGATCAGTGCATGATCAGCCACGTGATCAGTGCATGATCAGCCACGTGATCAGTGCATGATCAATTACGTGATCAGTGCATGATCAGTCACGTGACCAGTACATGGTAGCTACGTGATCAGTGCATGATCAGCCACGTGATCAGTGCATGATAGCCACGTGATCAGTGCATGATAGCCACGTGATCAGTGCATGATCAGTCACGTGATACGTGTGTGATCAGCCACGTGATCAGTGCATGATATCCACGTGATCAGTGCACATGCCACGTGATCAGTGCATGAGAGCCACGTGATCAGTGCATGATCAGTCACGTGATCAGTGTGATCAGCCACGTGATCAGTGCATGATCAGCCACGTGATCAGTGCATGATCAGCCACGTGATCAGTGCATGATCAGCCACGTGATCAGTGCATGATCAGCCACGTGATCAGTGCATGATCAGTCACGTGATGCATGATCAGCCACGTGATCAGTGCATGATCAGTTACGTGATCAGTGCATGATCAGTCACGTGATCAGTGCATGATAGCCACGTGATCAGTGCATGATCAGCCACGTGATCAGTGCATGATAGCCACGTGATCAGTGCATGATCAGTCACGTGATCAGTGCATGATCAGCCACGTGATCAGTGCATGATCAGTCACGTGATCAGTGCATGATATCACGTGATCAGTGCATGATCAGTCACGTGATCAGTGCATGATAGCCACGTGATCAGTGCATGATCAGTCACGTGATCAGTGCATGATCAGCCACGTGATCAGTGCATGGTAGCCACGTGATCAGTGCATGATCAGCCACGTGATCAGTGCATGATAGCCACGTGATCAGTGCATGATCAGTCACGTGATCAGTGCATGATCAGTCACGTGATCAGTACATGGTAGCTACGTGATCAGTGCATGATCAGCCACGTGATCAGTGCATGATAGCCACGTGATCAGTGCATGATCAGTCACGTGATCAGTGCATGATCAGTCACGTGATCAGTGCATGATAGCCACGTGATCAGTGCATGATCAGCCACGTGATCAGTGCATGATCAGCCACGTGATCAGTGCATGATCAGTCACGTGATCAGTGCATGATCAGCCACGTGATCAGTGCATGATCAGCCACGTGATCAGTGCATGATCAGTCACGTGATCAGTGCATGATCAGTCACGTGATCAGTGCATGATCAGCCACGTGATCAGTGCATGATCAGTCACGTGATCAGTGCATGATCAGTCACGTGATCAGTGCATGATAGCTACGTGATCATGCATGATCAGCCACGTGATCAGTGCATGATAGCCACGTGATCAGTGCATGATCAGTCACGTGATCAGTGCATGATCAGTCACGTGATCAGTGCATGATCAGCCACGTGATCAGTGCATGATCAGTCACGTGATCAGTGCATGATCAGCCACGTGATCAGTGCATGATCAGTCACGTGATCAGTGCATGATCAGCCACGTGATCAGTGCATGATAGCCACGTGATCAGTGCATGATCAGTCACGTGATCAGTGCATGATCAGCCACGTGATCAGTGCATGATCAGCCACGTGATCAGTGCATGATCAATTACGTGATCAGTGCATGATCAGTCACGTGACCAGTACATGGTAGCTACGTGATCAGTGCATGATCAGCCACGTGATCAGTGCATGATAGCCACGTGATCAGTGCATGATCAGCCACGTGATCAGTGCATGATCAGTCACGTGATCAGTGCATGATCAGCCACGTGATCAGTGCATGATAGCCACGTGATCAGTGCATGATCAGCCACGTGATCAGTGCATGATAGCCACGTGATCAGTGCATGATCAGTCACGTGATCAGTGCATGATCAGCCACGTGATCAGTGCATGATCAATTACGTGATCAGTGCATGATCAGTCACGTGACCAGTACATGGTTAGCTACGTGATCGTGCATGATCAGCCACGTGAGCAGTGCATGATAGCCACGTGATCAGTGCATGATCAGTCACGTGATCAGTGCATGATCAGTCACGTGATCAGTGCATGATCAGCCACGTGATCAGTGCATGATCAGTCACGTGATCAGTGCATGATAGCCACGTGATCAGTGCATGATCAGTTACGTGAGCAGTGCATGATCAGCCACGTGATCAGTGCATGAGACACGTGAACAGTGTATGATCAGCCACGTGATCAGTGCATGATATCCACGTGATCAGTGCATGATCAGTCACGTGATCAGTGTATGATCAGCCACGTGAACAGTGCATGCTCAGTCACGTGATCTGGGCCTGCTGAGCTGCGTGATTACTGTCTGCTCATCTGCTTGACAATTGCCAGCTGAGCTGCACGATTCCTGCCTGTCATCTGCTTGACAATTGCCAGCTGTGCTGCGTAATTCCTGCCTGCTCAGCTGCTTGATTATTGCCAGCTGAGCAGCATGATTCCTCACCTGAGTTCCATGATTATTGCCTGCTGACTGTTTGATTCGTGCCTACTCAGCTCTTTGTTTATTGCCTCCAGAGGCACATGATCAGTGTATGATAGCAAACATGATCAGCGCATGATCAGTCACATGATCAGCGCCATTAAGTCACGTGATCACTACATGATAGTCATGTGATCAGTCCATGCTCAGTCACGGTATCAGTGCATGATCAGCCACGTGATCAGTGCATGATCTGTCACAAGATTAGTGTATGATCATCCACGTGATCAGTGCATGGGCAGTCATGTGATCAGTGCATGATATAGACGTGATCAGTGCATGATCAGTCTCGTGATCAGTGCATGATAGCCACGTGATCAGTGCATGATCAGTCACCTGATGGGTGTATGATCATTCACGTGACCTGTACATGGTAGCTACATGATCATTGCATGATCAGCCACGTGAGTAGTGCATGATAGCCACGTGATCACTGCATGATCAGTCACGTGATCAGTGCATGATCAGTCATGTGACCAGTACATGGTAGCTGCGTGATCATGGCATGATCAGCCACGTGAGCAGTGCATGATAGCCACGTGATCAGTGCATGATCAGTCACGATCAGTGCATGATCAGTCACGTGATCAGTGCATGATCAGCCACGTGATCAGTGCATGATCAGTCACGTGATCAGTGCATGATCAGCCACGTGATCAGTGCATGATCAGCCACGTGATCAGTGCATGATCAGCCACGTGATCAGTGCATGATAGCCACGTGATCAGTGCATGATCAGCCACGTGATCAGTGCATGATCAGCCACATGATCAGTGCATGATCAATTACGTGATCAGTGCATGATCAGTCACGTGACAGTACATGGTAGCTACGTGATCATTGCATGATCAGCCACGTGATCAGTGCATGATAGTCACGTGATCAGTGCATGATAGCCACGTGATCAGTGCATGATCAGTCATGTGATACGTGTGTGATCAGCCACGTGATCAGTGCATGATAGCCACGTGATCAGTGCATGATCAGCCACGTGATCAGTGCATGAGAGCCACGTGATCAGTGCATGATCAGTCACGTGATACATGTGTGATCAGCCACGTGATCAGTGCATGATGAGCCACGTGATCAGTGCATGATCAATTACGTGATCAGTGCATGATCAGTCACGTGACCAGTACATGGTTGCTACGTGATCGTTGCATGATCAGCCACGTGAGCAGTGCATGATAGCCACGTGATCAGTGCATGATCAGTCACGTGATCAGTGCATGATCAGTCACGTGATCAGTGCATGATCAGCCACGTGATCAGTGCATGATCAGTCACGTGACCAGTATATGGTTGCCACGTGATCAGTGCATGATCAGCCACGTGATCAGTGCATGATCAGCCACGTGATCAGTGCATGAGTTACGTGAGCAGTGTATGATCAGCCACGTGATCAGTGCATGATATCCACGTGATCAGTGCATGATCAGTCACGTGATCAGTGTATGATCAGCCACGCGAACAGTGCATGCTCAGTCACGTGATCTGGGCCTGCTGAGCTGCGTGATTACTGTCTGCTCATCTGCTTGACAATTGCCAGCTGAGCTGCACGATTCCTGCCTGTCATCTGCTTGACAATTGCCAGCTGTGCTGCGTAATTCCTGCCTGCTCAGCTGCTTGATTATTGCCAGCTGAGCAGCATGATTCCTCACACCTGAGTTCCATGATTATTGCCTGCTGACTGTTTGATTCGTGCCTACTCAGCTCTTTGTTTATTGCCTCCAGAGGCACATGATCAGTGTATGATAGCAAACATGATCAGCGCATGATCAGTCACATGATCAGCGCCATTAAGTCACGTGATCACTACATGATAGTCATGTGATCAGTCCATGCTCAGTCACGGTATCAGTGCATGATCAGCCACGTGATCAGTGCATGATCTGTCACAAGATTAGTGTATGATCATCCACGTGATCAGTGCATGGCAGTCATGTGATCAGTGCATGATATAGACGTGAACAGTGCATGATCAGTCTCGTGATCAGTGCATGATAGCCACGTGATCAGTGCATGATCAGTCACCTGATGGGTGTATGATCATTCACGTGACCTGTACATGGTAGCTACATGATCATTGCATGATCAGCCACGTGAGTAGTGCATGATAGCCACGTGATCACTGCATGATCAGTCACGTGATCAGTGCATGATCAGTCATGTGACCAGTACATGGTAGCTGCGTGATCATGGCATGATCAGCCACGTGAGCAGTGCATGATAGCCACGTGATCAGTGCATGATCAGACACGTGATCAGTGCATGATCAGTCACGTGATCAGTGCATGATCAGCCACGTGATCAGTGCATGATCAGGCACGTGATCAGTGTATGTCAGCCAAGTGATCAGTGCATGATAGCCACGTGATCAGTGCATGATCAGTCACGTGATCAGTGCATGATCAGTCATGTGATCAGTGCATGATCAGCCACGCGATCAGTGCATGATCAGCCACATGATCAGTGCATGATCAATTACGTGATCAGTGCATGATCAGTCACGTGATCAGTACATGGTAGCTACGTGATCATTGCCTGATCAGCCACGTGATCAGTGCATGATAGCCACGTGATCAGTGCATGATAGCCACGTGATCAGTGCATGATCAGTCATGTGATAGTGTGTGATCAGCCACATGATCAGTGCATGATATCCACGTGATCAGTGCATGACAGCCACGTGATCAGTGCATGAGAGCCACGGATCAGTGCATGATCAGTCACGCGATACATGTGTGATCAGCCACGTGATCAGTGCATGATGAGCCACGTGATCAGTGCAGGATCAATTACGCGATCAGTGCATGATCAGTCACGTGACCAGTACATGGTTGCTACGTGATCGTTGCATGATCAGCCACGCGAGCAGTGCATGATAGCCACGTGATCAGTGCATGATCAGTCACGTGATCAGTACATGATCAGTCACGTGAACAGTGCATGATCATTTACGTGATCTTTGCATGATCAGTCACGTGACCAGTATATGGTTGCTACGTGATCATTCCATGATGAGCCACGTGAGCAGTGCATGATAGCCACGTGATCAGTGCATGAGTTACGTGAGCAGAGTATGATCAGCCACGTGAACAGTGCATGTTCAGCCACGTGATCAGTGCATGATAGCCACGTGATCAGTGCATGATCAGTTACGTGAGCAGTGTATGATCAGCCACGTGATCAGTGCATGGTCAGACACGTGAACAGTGTATGATCAGCCACGTGATCAGTGCATGATATCCAAGTGATCAGTGCATGATCATCACGTGATCAGTGTATGATCAGCCACGTGAACAGTGCATGCTCAGTCACGTGATCTGGGCCTGCTGAGCTGCGTGATTACTGTCTGCTCATCTGCTTGACAATTGCCAGCTGAGCTGCACGATCTCTGCCTGTCATCTGCTTGACAATTGCCAGCTGTGCTGCGTAATTCCTGCCTGCTCAGCTGCTTGATTATTGCCAGCTGAGCAGCATGATTCCTCACACCTGAGTTCCATGATTATTGCCTGCTGACTGTTTGATTCGTGCCTACTCAGCTCTTTGTTTATTGCCTCCAGAGGCACATGATCAGTGTATGATAGCAAACATGATCAGCGCATGATCAGTCACATGATCAGCGCCATTAAGTCACGTGATCACTACATGATAGTCATGTGATCAGTCCATGCTCAGTCACGGTATCAGTGCATGATCAGCCACGTGATCAGTGCATGATCTGTCACAAGATTAGTGTATGATCATCCACGTGATCAGTGCATGGCAGTCATGTGATCAGTGCATGATATAGACGTGAACAGTGCATGATCAGTCTCGTGATCAGTGCATGATAGCCACGTGATCAGTGCATGATCAGTCACCTGATGGGTGTATGATCATTCACGTGACCTGTACATGGTAGCTACATGATCATTGCATGATCAGCCACGTGAGTAGTGCATGATAGCCACGTGATCACTGCATGATCAGTCACGTGATCAGTGCATGATCAGTCACGTGACCAGTACATGGTAGCTGCGTGATCATTGCATGATCAGCCACGTGAGCAGTGCATGATAGCCACGTGATCAGTGCATGATCAGTCACGTGATCAGTGCATGATCAGTCACGTGATCAGTGCATGATAGCCACGTGATCAGTGCATGATCAGCCACGTGATCAGTGCATGATAGCCACGTGATCAGTGCATGATCAGCCACGTGATCAGTGCATGATCAGTCACGTGATCAGTGCATGATCAGCCACGTGATCAGTGCATGATCAGCCACGTGATCAGTGCATGATCAGTCACGTGACCAGTACATGATAGCTGCGTGATCATGCATGATCAGCCACGTGATCAGTGCATGATAGCCACGTGATCAGTGCATGATCAGCCACGTGATCAGTGCATGATCAGTTGATCAGTGCATGATCAGCCACGTGATCAGTGCATGATCAGCCACGTGATCAGTGCATGATCAGCCACGTGATCAGTGCATGATCAGTCACGTGATCAGTGCATGATCAGCCACGTGATCAGTGCATGATAGCCACGTGATCAGTGCATGATCAGTCACGTGATCAGTGCATGATCAGTCACGTGATCAGTGCATGATCAGCCACGTGATCAGTGCATGATCAGCCACGTGATCAGTGCATGATCAATCACGTGATCAGTGCATGATCAGTCACGTGACCAGTACATGGTAGCTACGTGATCATTGCATGATCAGCCACGCGATCAGTGCATGATAGCCACGTGATCAGTGCATGATAGCCACGTGATCAGTGCATGATCAGTCACGTGATCAGTGCATGATCAGCCACGTGATCAGTGCATGATAGCCACGTGATCAGTGCATGATCAGCCACGTGATCAGTGCATGATAGCCACGTGATCAGTGCATGATCAGTCACGTGATCAGTGTATGATCAGCCACGTGATCAGTGCATGATCAATTACGTGATCAGTGCATGATCAGTCACGTGACCAGTACATGGTTGCTACGTGATCGTGCATGATCAGCCACGTGAGCAGTGCATGATAGCCACGTGATCAGTGCATGATCAGTCACGTGATCAGTGCATGATCAGTCACGTGATCAGTGCATGATCAGCCACGTGATCAGTGCATGATCAGTCACGTGATCAGTGCATGGTAGCCACGTGATCAGTGCATGATCAGTCACGTGAGCAGTGCATGATCAGCCACGTGATGAGTGCATGAGTCACGTGATCAGTGTATGATCAGCCACGTGATCAGTGCATGATATCCACGTGATCAGTGCATGATCAGTCACGTGATCAGTGTATGATCAGCCACGTGAACAGTGCATGCTCAGTCACGTGATCTGGGCCTGCTGAGCTGCGTGATTACTGTCTGCTCATCTGCTTGACAATTGCCAGCTGAGCTGCACGATTCCTGCCTGTCATCTGCTTGACAATTGCCAGCTGTGCTGCGTAATTCCTGCCTGCTCAGCTGCTTGATTATTGCCAGCTGAGCAGCATGATTCCTCACACCTGAGTTCCATGATTATTGCCTGCTGACTGTTTGATTCGTGCCTACTCAGCTCTTTGTTTATTGCCTCCAGAGGCACATGATCAGTGTATGATAGCAAACATGATCAGCGCATGATCAGTCACATGATCAGCGCCATTAAGTCACGTGATCACTACATGATAGTCATGTGATCAGTCCATGCTCAGTCACGGTATCAGTGCATGATCAGCCACGTGATCAGTGCATGATCTGTCACAAGATTAGTGTATGATCATCCACGTGATCAGTGCATGGGCAGTCATGTGATCAGTGCATGATATAGACGTGATCAGTGCATGATCAGTCTCGTGATCAGTGCATGATAGCCACGTGATCAGTGCATGATCAGTCACCTGATGGGTGTATGATCATTCACGTGACCTGTACATGGTAGCTACATGATCATTGCATGATCAGCCACGTGAGTAGTGCATGATAGCCACGTGATCACTGCATGATCAGTCACGTGATCAGTGCATGATCAGTCATGTGACCAGTACATGGTAGCTGCGCGATCATGGCATGATCAGCCACGTGAGCAGTGCATGATAGCCACGTGATCAGTGCATGATCAGTCACGTGATCAGTGCATGATCAGTCACGTGATCAGTGCATGATCAGCCACGTGATCAGTGCATGATCAGGCACGTGATCAGTGCATGTCCAGCCACGTGATCAGTGCATGATCAGCCACGCGATCAGTGCATGATCAGCCACGTGATCAGTGCATGATCAGCCACGTGATCAGTGCATGATCAGCCACGTGATCAGTGCATGATCAGCCACGTGATCAGTGCATGATCAATTACGTGATCAGTGCATGATCAGTTACGTGACCAGTACAAGGTAGCTACGTGATCATTGCCTGATCAGCCACGCGATCAGTGCATGATAGCCACGCGATCAGTGCATGATAGCCACGTGATCAGTGCATGATCAGTCACGTGATACGCATGATCAGCCACATGATCAGTGCATGATATCCACGCGATCAGTGCATGACAGCCACGTGATCAGTGCATGAGAGCCACGTGATCAGTGCATGATCAGTCACGTGATACATGTGTGATCAGCCACGTGATCAGTGCATGATCAGCCACGTGATCAGTGCATGATCAATTACGCGATCAGTGCATGATCAGTCACGTGACCAGTACATGGTTGCTACGTGATCGTGCATGATCAGCCACGTGAGCAGTGCATGATAGCCACGTGATCAGTGCATGATCAGTCACGTGATCAGTGCATGATCAGACACGTGAACAGTGCATGATCATTTACGTGATCAGTGCATGATCAGTCACGTGATCAGTATATGGTTGCTACGTGATCAGTGCATGATCAGCCACGTGAGCAGTGCATGATAGCCACGTGATCAGTGCATGAGTTACGTGAGCAGTGTATGATCAGCCACGTGATCAGTGCAGTGCCACGTGATCAGTGCATGATAGTCACGTGATCAGTGTGTGATCAGCCACGTGAACAGTGCATGCTCAGTCACGTGATCAGGGCCTGCTGAGCTGCGTGATTACTGTCTGCTCATCTGCTTGACAATTGCCAGCTGAGCTGCACGATTCCTGCCTGTCATCTGCTTGACAATTGCCAGCTGTGCTGCGTAATTCCTGCCTGCTCAGCTGCTTGATTATTGCCAGCTGAGCAGCATGATTCCTCACACCTGAGTTCCATGATTATTGCCTGCTGACTGTTTGATTCGTGCCTACTCAGCTCTTTGTTTATTGCCTCCAGAGGCACATGATCAGTGTATGATAGCAAACATGATCAGCGCATGATCAGTCACATGATCAGCGCCATTAAGTCACGTGATCACTACATGATAGTCATGTGATCAGTCCATGCTCAGTCACGGTATCAGTGCATGATCAGCCACGTGATCAGTGCATGATCTGTCACGTGATTAGTGTATGATCATCCACGTGATCAGTGCATGGGCAGTCATGTGATCAGTGCATGATATAGACGTGAACAGTGCATGATCAGTCTCGTGATCAGTGCATGATAGCCACGTGATCAGTGCATGATCAGTCACCTGATGGGTGTATGATCATTCACGTGACCTGTACATGGTAGCTACATGATCAGTGCATGATCAGCCACGTGAGTAGTGCATGATAGCCACGTGATCAGTGCATGATCAGTCACGTGATCAGTGCATGATCAGTCACGTGACCAGTGCATGATAGCTACATGATCATTGCATGATCAGCCACGTGATCAGTGCATGATAGCCACGTGATCAGTGCATGATCAGTCACGTGATCAGTGCATGATCAGTCACGTGATCAGTGCATGATCAGCTGCGTGATCAGTGCATGATCAGCCACGTGATCAGTGCATGATAGCCACGTGATCAGTGCATGATCAGTCACGTGATCAGTGCATGATCAGTCACGTGATCAGTGCATGATCAGCCACGTGATCAGTGCATGATCAGCACGTGATCAGTGCATGATCAGTCACGTGATCAGTGCATGGTAGCTGTGATCATTGCATGATCAGCCACGTGATCAGTGCATGATAGCCACGCGATCAGTGCATGATCAGCCACGTGATCAGTGCATGATCAGTCACGTGATCAGTGCATGATCAGTTACGTGATCAGTGCATGATCAGTCACGTGATCAGTGCATGATCAGCCACGTGATCAGTGCATGATCAGTCACGTGATCAGTGCATGATCAGCCATGATCAGTGCATGATAGCCACGTGATCAGTGCATGATCAGTCACGTGATCAGTGCATGATCAGTCACGTGATCAGTGCATGATCAGCCACGTGGATCAGTGCATGATCAGCCACGTGATCAGTGCATGATCAATTACGTGATCAGTGCATGATCAGTCATGTGACCACATGGTAGCCACGTGATCAGTGCATGATCAGCCACGTGATCAGTGCATGATAGCCACGTGATCAGTGCATGATCAGCCACGTGATCAGTGCATGATCAGTCACGTGATACGTGCATGATCAGCCACGTGATCAGTGCATGATATCCACGTGATCAGTGCATGATCAGCCACGTGATCAGTGCATGATAGCCACGTGATCAGTGCATGATCAGTCACGTGATCAGTGCATGATCAGCCACGTGATCAGTGCATGATCAATTACGTGATCAGTGCATGATCAGTCACGTGACCAGTACATGGTTGCCACGATCGTGCATGATCAGCCACGTGAGCAGTGCATGATAGCCACGTGATCAGTGCATGATCAGTCACGTGATCAGTGCATGATCAGTCACGTGATCAGTGCATGATCAGTCACGTGATCAGTGCATGATCAGTCACGTGACCAGTGCATGATTGCCACGTGATCAGTGCATGATCAGCCACGTGAGCAGTGCATGATCAGCCACGCGATCAGTGCATGAGTCACGTGATCAGTGTATGATCAGCCACGTGATCAGTGCATGATCCACGTGATCAGTGCATGATCATCACGTGATCAGTGTATGATCAGCCACGCGAACAGTGCATGCTCAGTCACGTGATCTGGGCCTGCTGAGCCGTGATTACTGTCTGCTCATCTGCTTGACAATTGCCAGCTGAGCTGCACCATTCCTGCCTGTCATCTGCTTGACAATTGCCAGCTGTGCTGCGTAATTCCTGCCTGCTCAGCTGCTTGATTATTGCCAGCTGAGCAGCATGATTCCTCACACCTGAGTTCCATGATTATTGCCTGCTGACTGTTTGATTCGTGCCTACTCAGCTCTTTGTTTATTGCCTCCAGAGGCACATGATCAGTGCATGATAGCAAACATGATCAGCGCATGATCAGTCACATGATCAGCGCCATTAAGTCACGTGATCACTACATGATAGTCATGTGATCAGTCCATGCTCAGTCACGGTATCAGTGCATGATCAGCCACGTGATCAGTGCATGATCTGTCACAAGATTAGTGTATGATCATCCACGTGATCAGTGCACGGGCAGTCATGTGATCAGTGCATGATATAGACGTGATCAGTGCATGATCAGTCTCGTGATCAGTGCATGATAGCCACGTGATCAGTGCATGATCAGTCACCTGATGGGTGTATGATCATTCACGCGACCTGTACATGGTAGCTACATGATCATTGCATGATCAGCCACGTGAGTAGTGCATGATAGCCACGTGATCACTGCATGATCAGTCACGTGATCAGTGCATGATCAGTCATGTGACCAGTACATGGTAGCTGCGTGATCATGGCATGATCAGCCACGTGAGCAGTGCATGATAGCCACGTGATCAGTGCATGATCAGTCACGTGATCAGTGCATGATCAGCCACGCGATCAGTGCATGATCAGCCACGTGATCAGTGCATGATCAGTCACGTGATCAGTGCATGATCAGCCACGTGATCAGTGCATGATCAGCACGTGATCAGTGCATGATCAGCCACGTGATCAGTGCATGATAGCTACGTGATCAGTGCATGATCAGCCACGTGATCAGTGCATGATCAGCCACGTGATCAGTGCATGATCAATTACGTGATCAGTGCATGATCAGTCACGTGACCAGTACATGGTAGCCACGTGATCATTGCATGATCAGCCACGTGATCAGTGCATGATAGCCACGTGATCAGTGCATGATAGCCACGTGATCAGTGCATGATCAGTCATGTGATACGTGTGTGATCAGCCACATCAGTGCATGATATCCACGTGATCAGTGCATGACAGCCACGTGATCAGTGCATGAGAGCCACGGGATCAGTGCATGATCAGTCACGTGATACATGTGTGATCAGCCACGTGATCAGTGCATGATGAGCCACGTGATCAGTGCATGATCAATTACGTGATCAGTGCATGATCAGTCACGTGATCAGTACATGATTGCTACGTGATCGTTGCATGATCAGCCACGTGAGCAGGCATGATAGCCACGTGATCAGTGCATGATCAGTCACGTGACCAGCGCATGATCAGCCACGTGAACAGTGCATGATCATTCGTGATCAGTGCATGATCAGTCACGTGCCAGTGTATGGTAGCTACGTGATCATGCATGACAGCCACGTGATCAGTGCATGATAGCCACGTGATGTGTGCATGATTACGTGAGCAGAGTATGATCAGCCACGTGATCAGTGCATGATGCCACGTGATCAGTGCATGATATGTCACGTGATCAGTGTGTGATCAGCCACGTGAACAGTACATGCTCAGTCACGTGATCTGGGCCTGCTGAGCTACGTGATTACTGTCTGCTCATCTGCTTGACAATTGCTAGCTGAGCTGCACGATTCCTGCCTGTCATCTGCTTGACAATTGCCAGCTGTGCTGCGTAATTCCTGCCTGCTCAGCTGCTTGATTATTGCCAGCTGAGCAGCATGATTCCTCACACCTGTGTTCCATGATTATTGCCTGCTGACTGTTTGATTCGTGCCTACTCAGCTCTTTGTTTATTGCCTCCAGAGGCACATGATCAGTGTATGATAGCAAACATGATCAGCGCATGATCAGTCACATGATCAGCGCCATTAAGTCACGTGATCACTACATGATAGTCATGTGATCAGTCCATGCTCAGTCACGGTATCAGTGCATGATCAGCCACGCGATCAGTGCATGATCTGTCACAAGATCAGTGTATGATCATCCACGTGATCAGTGCACGGGCAGCCATGTGATCAGTGCATGATATAGACGCGAACAGTGCATGATCAGTCTCGTGATCCGTGCATGATAGCCACGCGATCAGTGCATGATCAGTCACCTGATGGGTGTATGATCATTCACGTGACCCGTACATGGTAGCTACATGACCATTGCATGATCAGCCACGTGAGCAGTGCATGATAGCCACGTGATCACTGCATGATCAGCCACGCGATCAGTGCATGATCAGTCATGTGACCAGTGCATGGTAGCCGTGATCATGGCATGATCAGCCACGTGAGCAGTGCATGATAGCCACGTGATCAGTGCATGATCAGATACGTGATCTGTGCATGATCAGCCACGTGATCAGTGCATGATCAGCCACGTGATCAGTGCATGATCAGTCACGTGATCAGTGCATGATCAGCCACGTGATCAGTGCATGATAGCCACGCGATCAGTGCATGATCAGTCACGTGATCAGGCATGATCAGTCATGTGACCAGTGCATGATCAGCCACGTGATCAGTGCATGATCAGCCACATGATCAGTGCATGATCAACTACGTGATCAGTGCATGATCAGTTACGTGACCAGTACATGGCTACGTGATCATTGCCTGATCAGCCACGTGATCAGTGCATGATAGCCACGTGATCAGTGCATGATAGCCACGTGATCAGTGCATGATCAGTCATGTGATACGTGTGATCAGCCACATGATCAGTGCATGATATCCACGTGATCAGTGCATGACAGCCACGTGATCAGTGCATGAGAGCCACGTGATCAGTGCATGATCAGTCACGCGATACATGTGTGATCAGCCACGTGATCAGTGCATGATGAGCCACGTGATCAGCGCAGGATCAATTACGTGATCAGTGCATGATCAGTCACGTGACCAGTACATGGTTGCTACGTGATCGTTGCATGATCAGCCACGTGAGCAGAGCATGATAGCCACGTGGTCCGTGCATGATCAGTCACGTGATCAGTACATGATCAGTCATATGAACAGTGCATGATCATTTACGTGATCTTTGCATGATCAGTCACGTTACCAGTATATGGGTTGCTACGGATCATTCCATGACGAGCCACGTGAGCAGTGCATGATAGCCAATGGATGTGCATGAGCATGTGAGCAGAGCATGATCAGCCACGTGATCAGTGCATGATCAGCCACGTGATCAGTGCATGATAGCCACGTGATCAGTGCATGATCAGTTACGTGAGCAGTGTATGATCAGCCACGTGATCAGTGCATGGTCAGACACGCGAACAGTGTATGATCAGCCACGTGATCAGTGCATGATATCCAAGTGATCAGTGCATGATCAATCACGCGATCAGTGTATGATCAGCCACGTGAACAGTGCATGCTCAGTCACGTGATCTGGGCCTGCTGAGCGTGATTACTGTCTGCTCATCTGCTTGACAATTGCCAGCTGAGCTGCACGATTCCTGCCTGTCATCTGCTTGACAATTGCCAGCTGTGCTGCGACTCCTGCCTGCTCAGCTGCTTGATTATTGCCAGCTGAGCAGCATGATTCCTCACACCTGAGTTCCATGATTATTGCCTGCTGACTGTTTGATTCGTGCCTACTCAGCTCTTTGTTTATTGCCTCCAGAGGCACATGATCAGTGTATGATAGCAAACATGATCAGCGCATGATCAGTCACATGATCAGCGCCATTAAGTCACGATCACTACATGATAGTCATGTGATCAGTCCATGCTCAGTCACGGTATCAGTGCATGATCAGCCACGTGATCAGTGCATGATCTGTCATAAGATTAGTGTATGATCATCCACGTGATCAGTGCATGGCAGTCATGTGATCAGTGCATGATAGACGTGAACAGTGCATGATCAGTCTCGTGATCAGCATGATAGCCACGTGATCAGTGCATGATCAGTCACGTGATGGGTGTATGATCATTCACGTGACCTGTACATGGTAGCTACATGATCATTGCATGATCAGCCACGTGAGTAGTTCATGATAGCCACGTGATCACTGCATGATCAGTCACGTGATCAGTGCATGATCAGTCATGTGACCAGTACATGGTAGCTGCGTGATCATGGCATGATCAGCCACGTGAGCAGTGCATGATAGCCACGTGATCAGTGCATGATCAGCCACGAGATCAGTGCATGATCAGTCACGTGATCAGTGCATGATCAGACACGTGATCAGTGCATGATCAGTCACGTGATCAGTGCATGTCCAGCCACGTGATCAGTGCATGATCAGCACGTGATCAGTGCATGTTCAGCCACGTGATCAGTGCATGATAGCCACGTGATCAGTGTATGATCAGCCACGTGATCAGTGCATGATCAGCCACGTGATCAGTGCATGATCAGCCACGTGATCAGTGCATGATCAGTCACGTGACCAGTACATGGTAGCCGTGATCATTGCATGATCAGCCACGTGAGCAGTGCATGATAGCCACGTGATCAGTGCATGATCAGCCACTGATCAGTGCATGATCAGTCACGTGATCAGTGCATGATCAGCCACGCGATCAGTGCATGACCAGCACGGATCAGTGCATGTTCAGTCACGTGATCAGTGCATGATAGTCACGTGATCAGTGCATGATCAGTCACGTGATCAGTACATGATCAGCTACGTGATCAGTGCATGATCAGCCACGTGATCAGTGCATGATCAGCCACATGATCAGTGCATGATCAGCCACGTGATCAGTGCATGATCAGTCACGTGACCAGTACATGATAGCCACGTGATCGTCATTGCATGATCAGCCACGTGATCAGTGCATGATAGCCACGCGATCAGTGCATGATAGTCACGTGATCAGTGCATGAGAGCCACGTGATCAGTGCATGATCAGTCATGTGATACGTGCATGATCAGTCACGTGATCAGTGCATGATAGCCAAGTGATCAGTGCATGACAGCCACGTGATCAGTGCATGATAGTCACGTGATCAGTGCATGATCAGTCACGTGATACATGTGTGATCAGCCACGTGATCAGTGCATGAGCCACGTGATCAGTGCATGATCAATTACGTGATCAGTGCATGATCAGCCACGTGACCAGTACATGGTTGCCACGTGATCATCAGTGCATGATCAGCCACGTGAGCAGTGCATGATAGCCACGCGATCAGTGCATGATCAGGCACGTGATCAGTGCATGATCAGTCACGTGATCAGTGCATGATCAGTCGTGATCTGTGCATGATCATTCACGTGACCAGTATATGGTTGCTACGTGATCATTGCATGACGAGCCACGTGAACAGTGCATGATAGCCACGTGATGTGTGCATGAGTTACGTGATCAGTGTATGATCAGCCACGTGATCAGTGCATGAGTGCCACGTGATCAGTGCATGATCAGTCACGTGACAGGTGCGTGATCAGCCACGTGATCAGTGCATGATCAGCCACGTGATCAGTGCATGATAGCCACGTGATCAGTGCATGATCAGTTACGTGATCAGTGCATGATCAGCCACGTGATCAGTGCATGGTCAGCCACGTGATCAGTGCATGATCAGCCACGTGATCAGTGCATGATATCCACGTGATCAGTGCATGATCATCACGTGATCAGTGTATGATCAGCCACGTGAACAGTGCATGCTCAGTCACGTGATCTGGGCCTGCTGAGCTGCGTGATTACTGTCTGCTCATCTGCTTGACAATTGCCAGCTGAGCTGCACGATTCCTGCCTGTCATCTGCTTGACAATTGCCAGCTGTGCTGCGAATTCCTGCCTGCTCAGCTGCTTGATTATTGCCAGCTGAGCAGCATGATTCCTCACACCTGTGTTCCATGATTATTGCCTGCTGACTGTTTGATTCGTGCCTACTCAGCTCTTTGTTTATTGCCTCCAGAGGCACATGATCAGTGTATGATAGCAAACATGATCAGCGCATGATCAGTCACATGATCAGCGCCATTAAGTCACGTGATCACTACATGATAGTCATGTGATCAGTCCATGCTCAGTCACGGTATCAGTGCATGATCAGCCACGTGATCAGTGCATGATCTGTCACAAGATTAGTGTATGATCATCCACGTGATCAGTGCACGGGCAGTCATGTGATCAGTGCATGATATAGACGTGAACAGTGCATGATCAGTCTCGTGATCAGTGCATGATAGCCACGTGATCAGTGCATGATCAGTCACCTGATGGGTGTATGATCATTCACGTGACCTGTACATGGTAGCTACATGATCATTGCATGATCAGCCACGTGAGTAGTGCATGATAGCCACGTGATCACTGCATGATCAGTCACGTGATCAGTGCATGATCAGTCACGTGACCAGTACATGGTAGCTGCATGATCATGGCATGATCAGCCACGTGAGCAGTGCATGATAGCCACGCGATCAGTGCATGATCAGTCACGTGATCAGTGCATGATCAGTCACGTGATCAGTGCATGATCAGCCACGTGATCAGTGCATGATCAGCCACGTGATCAGTGCATGATAGCCACGATCAGTGCATGATCAGTCACGTGATCAGTGCATGATCAGCCACGCGATCAGTGCATGATCAGCCACGCGATCAGTGCATGATCAGGCACGTGACCAGTGCATGTCCCGTGATCAGTGCATGACAGCCACGGATCAGTGCATGATCAGCCACGTGATCAGTGCATGATCAGTTACGTGATCAGTGCATGATCAGCCACGCGATCAGTGCATGATCAGCCACGTGATCAGTGCATGATCAATCACGTGATCAGTGCATGATCAGTCACGTGACCAGTGCATGGTAGCCACGTGATCAGTGCATGATCAGTCACGTGATCAGTGCATGATAGCCACGTGATCAGTGCATGATAGCCACGTGATCAGTGCATGATCAGTCATGTGATAGTGTGTGATCAGCCACGTGATCAGTGCATGATAGCCACGTGATCAGTGCATGATCAGCCACGTGATCAGTGCATGATAGCCACGCGGTCAGTGCATGATCAGTCACGTGATCATGTATGATCAGCCACGTGATCAGTGCATGATCAATCACGTGATCAGTGCATGATCAGTCACGTGACAGTGTACATGGTTAGCATGTGATCATTGCATGATCAGCCACGTGAGCAGTGCATGATAGCCACGTGATCAGTGCATGATCAGTCACGTGATCAGTGCATGATCAGTCACGTGAACAGTGCATGATCAGTTACGTGATCAGTGCATGATCAGTCACGTGCAGTATATGGTTGCTACGTGATCAGTGCATGATCAGTTACGTGAGCAGTGCATGATCAGCCACGTGATCAGTGTATGAGTCACGCGAGCAGTGCATGATCAGCCACGTGATCAGTGCATGATATCCACGATCAGTGCATGATCATCACGTGATCAGTGTGTGATCAGCCACGTGAACAGTGCATGCTCAGTCACGTGATCTGGGCCTGCTGAGCTGCGTGATTACTGTCTGCTCATCTGCTTGACAATTGCCAGCTGAGCTGCACGATTCCTGCCTGTCATCTGCTTGACAATTGCCAGCTGTGCTGCGTAATTCCTGCCTGCTCAGCTGCTTGATTATTGCCAGCTGAGCAGCATGATTCCTCACACCTGTGTTCCATGATTATTGCCTGCTGACTGTTTGATTCGCGCCTACTCAGCTCTTTGTTTATTGCCTCCAGAGGCACATGATCAGTGTATGATAGCAAACATGATCAGCGCATGATCAGTCACATGATCAGCGCCATTAAGTCACGTGATCACTACATGATAGTCATGTGATCAGTCCATGCTCAGTCACGGTATCAGTGCATGATCAGCCACGTGATCAGTGCATGATCTGTCACAAGATTAGTGTATGATCATCCACGTGATCAGTGCACGGGCAGTCATGTGATCAGTGCATGATATAGACGTGAACAGTGCATGATCAGTCTCGTGATCCGTGCATGATAGCCACGCGATCAGTGCATGATCAGTCACCTGATGGGTGCATGATCATTCACGTGACCTGTACATGGTAGCATGATCATTGCATGATCAGCCACGTGAGTAGTTCATGATAGCCACGTGATCACTGCATGATCAGTCACGTGATCAGTGCATGATCAGTCACGTGACCAGTACATGGTAGCGCGTGATCATGGCATGATCAGCCACGTGAGCAGTGCATGATAGCCACGTGATCAGTGCATGATCAGTCACGTGATCAGCATGATCAGTCACGTGATCAGTGCATGATCAGCCACGTGATCAGTGCATGATCAGTCACGTGATCAGTGCATGATCAGCCACGCGATCAGTGCATGATCAGTCACGTGATCAGTGCATGATCAGCCACGTGATCAGTGCATGATAGCCACGTGATCAGTGCATGATCAGCCACGTGATCAGTGCATGATCAGTCACGTGATACAGTGTGATCAGCCACATGATCTGTGCATGATATCCACGTGATCAGTGCATGATAGCCACGTGATCAGTGCATGAGAGCCACGGGATCAGTGCATGATCAGTCACGTGATACATGTGTGATCAGCCACGTGATCAGTGCATGATGAGCCACGTGATCAGCAGGATCAATCACGTGATCAGTGCATGATCAGTCACGCGACCAGTACATGGTTGCTACGTGATCGTTGCATGATCAGCCACGTGAGCAGAGCATGATAGCCACGTGATCAGTGCATGATCAGTCACGTGATCAGTGCATGATCAGACACGTGATCAGTGCGTGATCATTTACGTGATCAGTGCATGATCAGCCACGTACCAGTGTATGATAGCCACGTGATCAGTGCATGATCAGCTACGTGAGCAGTGCATGATAGCCACGGATCAGTGCATGAGTTACGTGAGCAGTGTATGATCAGCCACGTGATCAGTGCATGAGTGCCACGTGATCAGTGCATGATAGTCACGTGATCAGTGTATGATCAGCCACGTGAACAGTGCATGCTCAGTCACGTGATCTGGGCCTGCTGAGCTGCGTGATTACTGTCTGCTCATCTGCTTGACAATTGCCAGCTGAGCTGCACGATTCCTGCCCGTCATCTGCTTGACAATTGCCAGCTGTGCTGCGTAATTCCTGCCTGCTCAGCTGCTTGATTATTGCCAGCTGAGCAGCATGATTCCTCACACCTGAGTTCCATGATTATTGCCTGCTGACTGTTTGATTCGTGCCTACTCAGCTCTTTGTTTATTGCCTCCAGAGGCACATGATCAGTGTATGATAGCAAACATGATCAGCGCATGATCAGTCACATGATCAGCGCCATTAAGTCACGTGATCACTACATGATAGTCATGTGATCAGTCCATGCTCAGCAATCAGTGCATGATCAGCCACGTGATCAGTGCATGATCTGTCACAAGATTAGTGTATGATCATCCACGTGATCAGTGCACGGCAGTCATGTGATCAGTGCATGATATAGACGCGAACAGTGCATGATCAGTCTCGTGATCCGTGCATGATAGCCACGTGATCAGTGCATGATCAGTCACCTGATGGGTGTATGATCATTCACGCGACCTGTACATGGTAGCTACATGATCATTGCATGATCAGCCACGTGAGTAGTTCATGATAGCCACGTGATCACTGCATGATCAGTCACGTGATCAGTGCATGATCAGTCATGTGACCAGTACATGGTAGCCGCGTGATCATGGCATGATCAGCCACGTGAGCAGTGCATGATAGCCACGCGATCAGTGCATGATCAGACACGCAGATCAGTGCATGATCAGTCACGTGATCAGTGCATGATCAGCCACGTGATCAGTGCATGACCAGGCACGCGATCAGTGTATGTCCAGCCAAGTGATCAGTGCATGATAGCCACGCGATCAGTGCATGATCAGTCACGTGATCAGTGCATGATCAGTTATGTGATCAGTGTATGATCAGCCACGTGATCAGTGCATGATCAGCCACATGATCAGTGCATGATCAATTACGTGCTCAGTGCATGATCAGTTACGCGACCAGTACATGGTAGCTACGCGATCATTGCCTGATCAGCCACGTGATCAGTGCATGATAGCCACGTGATCAGTGCATGATAGCCACGCGATCAGTGCATGATCAGTCATGTGATACGTGTGTGATCAGCCACATGATCAGTGCATGATATCCACGTGATCAGTGCATGACAGCCACGGATCAGTGCATGAGAGCCACGGGATCAGTGCATGATCAGTCACGTGATACATGTGATCAGCCACGTGATCAGTGCATGATGAGCCACGTGATCAGTGCAGGATCAATTACGTGATCAGTGCATGATCAGTCACGTGACCAGTACATGGTTGCATACGTGATCGTTGCATGATCAGCCACGTGAGCAGAGCATGATAGCCACGCGGTCAGTGCATGATCAGTCACGTGATCAGTACATGATCAGTCACGTGAACAGTGCATGATCATTTACGTGATCTTTGCATGATCAGTCACGTTACCAGTATATGGTTGCTACGTGATCATTCCATGACGAGCCACGGAGCAGTGCATGATAGCCACGTGATGTGCATGAGTTACGTGAGCAGAGTATGATCAGCCACGTGATCAGTGCATGATCAGCCACGTGATCAGTGCATGATAGCCACGTGATCAGTGCATGATCAGTCACGTGAGCAGTGCATGATCAGCCACGTGATCAGTGCATGGTCAGACACGTGAACAGTGTATGATCAGCCACGTGATCAGTGCATGATATCCAAGTGATCAGTGCATGATCATCACGCGATCAGTGTATGATCAGCCACGTGAACAGTGCATGCTCAGTCACGTGATCTGGGCCTGCTGAGCTGCGTGATTACTGTCTGCTCATCTGCTTGACAATTGCCAGCTGAGCTGCACGATTCCTGCCTGTCATCTGCTTGACAATTGCCAGCTGAGCTGCACGATTCCTGAATGCTCAGCTGCTTGATTATTGCCAGCTGAGCAGCATGATTCCTCACACCTGTGTTCCATGATTATTGCCTGCTGACTGTTTGATTCGTGCCTACTCAGCTCTTTGTTTATTGCCTCCAGAGGCACATGATCAGTGTATGATAGCAAACATGATCAGCGTATGATCAGTCACATGATCAGCGCCATTAAGTCACGTTATCACTACATGATAGTCATGTGATCAGTCCATGCTCAGTCACGGTATCAGTGCATGATCAGCCACGTGATCAGTGCATGATCTGTCACAAGATTAGTGTATGATCATCCACGTGATCAGTGCACGGGCAGTCATGTGATCAGTGCATGATATAGACGTGAACAGTGCATGATCAGTCCCGCGATCAGTGCATGATAGCCACGTGATCAGTGCATGATCAGTCACCTGATGGGTGTATGATCATTCACGTGACCTGTACATGGTAGCTACGCGATCATTGCATGATCAGCCACGTGAGTAGTTCATGATAGCCACGTGATCACTGCATGATCAGTCACGTGATCAGTGCATGATCAGTCATGTGACCAGTACATGGTAGCTGCGTGATCATGGCATGACCAGCCACGTGAGCAGTGCATGATAGCCACGCGATCAGTGCATGATCAGACACGTGATCAGTGCATGATCAGTCACGCACGCATGATCAGCCACGTGATCAGTGCATGACCAGCCACGTGATCAGTGCATGTCCAGCCACGTGATCAGTGCATGATCAGCCACGTGATCAGTGCATGATCAGTCACGGATGGCAGTGCATGATCAGTTACGTGATCAGTGCATGATCAGCCACGTGATCAGTGCATGATCAGCCACGTGATCAGTGCATGATCAATTACGTGATCAGTGCATGATCAGTCACGTGACCAGTACATGGTAGCATGATCGCCTGATCAGCCACGTGAGCAGTGCATGATAGCCACGTGATCAGTGCATGATCAGTCACGTGATCAGTGCATGATCAGTCACGTGAACAGTGCATGATCATTTACGTGATCTTTGCATGATCAGTCACGTGACCAGTATATGGTTGCCACGTGATCATTCCATGACGAGCCACGCGAGCAGTGCATGATAGCCACGTGATGTGCATGAGTTACGTGAGCAGAGTATGATCAGCCACGTGATCAGTGCATGAGTGCCACGATCAGTGCATGATATGTCACGTGACAGGTGTGTGATCAGCCACGTGAACAGTGCATGTTCAGCCACGTGATCAGTGCATGATAGCCACGTGATCAGTGCATGATCAGTTACGGAGCAGTGTATGATCAGCCACGTGATCAGTGCATGGTCAGACACGTGAACAGTGTATGATCAGCCACGTGATCAGTGCATGATATCCGTGATCAGTGCATGATCATCACGCGATCAGTGTATGATCAGCCACGCGAACAGTGCATGCTCAGTCACGTGATCTGGGCCTGCTGAGCTGCGTGATTACTGTCTGCTCATCTGCTTGACAATTGCCAGCTGAGCTGCACGATTCCTGCCTGTCATCTGCTTGACAATTGCCAGCTGTGCTGCGAATTCCTGCCTGCTCAGCTGCTTGATTATTGCCAGCTGAGCAGCATGATTCCTCACACCTGAGTTCCATGATTATTGCCTGCTGACTGTTTGATTCGTGCCTACTCAGCTCTTGTTTATTGCCTCCAGAGGCACATGATCAGTGTATGATAGCAAACATGATCAGCGCATGATCAGTCACATGATCAGCGCCATTAAGTCACGTGATCACTACATGATAGTCATGTGATCAGTCCATGCTCAGTCACGGTATCAGTGCATGATCAGCCACGTGATCAGTGCATGATCTGTCACAAGATTAGTGTATGATCATCCACGTGATCAGTGCACGGGCAGTCATGTGATCAGTGCATGATATAGACGTGAACAGTGCATGATCAGTCTCGATCAGTGCATGATAGCCACGTGATCAGTGCATGATCAGTCACCTGATGGGTGTATGATCATTCACGTGACCTGTACATGGTAGCTACATGATCATTGCATGATCAGCCACGTGAGTAGTTCATGATAGCCACGCGATCACTGCATGATCAGTCACGTGATCAGTGCATGATCAGTCATGTGACCAGTACATGGTAGCTGCGTGATCATGGCATGATCAGCCACGTGAGCAGTGCATGATAGCCACGCGATCAGTGCATGATCAGACACGTGATCAGTGCATGATCAGTCACGTGATCAGTGCATGATCAGCCACGTGATCAGTGCATGACCAGCCACGTGATCAGTGCATGATCAGCCACGTGATCAGTGCATGATCAGCCACGCAGGATCAGCTACGTGATCAGTGCATGATCAGCCACGCGATCAGTGCATGATCAGCCACGCGATCAGTGCATGATCAGCCACGTGATCAGTGCATGATAGCCACGTGATCAGTGCATGATCAGCCACGTGATCAGTGCATGATCAGCCACGCGATCAGTGCATGATCATTTACGTGATCAGTGCATGATCAGTCACGTGACCAGTACATGGTAGCCACGCGATCATTGCATGACGAAAGCCACGGAGCAGTGCATGCAGCCACGTGATGTGTGCATGAGTCACGTGAGCAGAGCATGATCAGCCACGTGATCAGTGCATGATAGCCACGCGATCAGTGCATGATATGTCACGCGACAGGTGTGTGATCAGCCACGTGAACAGTGCATGTTCAATGACGATCAGTGCATGATCAGTTACGTGGAGCAGTGCATGATCAGCCACGTGATCAGTGCATGGTCAGACACGCGAACAGTGTATGATCAGCCACGTGATCAGTGCATGATATCCAAGTGATCAGTGCATGATCATCACGCGATCAGTGTATGATCAGCCACGTGAACAGTGCATGCTCAGTCACGTGATCTGGGCTGCTGAGCTGCGTGATTACTGTCTGCTCATCTGCTTGACAATTGCCAGCTGAGCTGCACGATTCCTGCCCGTCATCTGCTTGACAATTGCCAGCTGTGCTGCGTAATTCCTGCCTGCTCAGCTGCTTGATTATTGCCAGCTGAGCAGCATGATTCCTCACACCTGTGTTCCATGATTATTGCCTGCTGACTGTTTGATTCGTGCCTACTCAGCTCTTTGTTTATTGCCTCCAGAGGCACATGATCAGTGTATGATAGCAAACATGATCAGCGCATGATCAGTCACATGATCAGCGCCATTAAGTCACGTGATCACTACATGATAGTCATGTGATCAGTCCATGCTCAGTCACGGTATCAGTGCATGATCAGCCACGTGATCAGTGCATGATCTGTCACAAGATTAGTGTATGATCATCCACGTGATCAGTGCACGGGCAGTCATGTGATCAGTGCATGATATAGACGTGAACAGTGCATGATCAGTCTCGTGATCAGTGCATGATAGCCACGCGATCAGTGCATGATCAGTCACCTGATGGGTGTATGATCATTCACGTGACTTGTACATGGTAGCTACATGATCATTGCATGATCAGCCACGTGAGTAGTTCATGATAGCCACGTGATCACTGCATGATCAGTCACGTGATCAGTGCATGATCAGTCATGTGACCAGTACATGGTAGCTGCGTGATCAGTGTGGCATGACCAGCCACGTGAGCAGTGCATGATAGCCACGTGATCAGTGCATGATCAGTCACGAGATCAGTGCATGATCAGTCACGTGATCAGTGCATGATCAGCCACGTGATCAGTGCATGACCAGGCACGTGGATCAGTGTATGTCCAGCCGCGTGATCAGTGCATGATCAGCCACGTGATCAGTGCATGATCAGCCACGTGATCAGTGCATGATCAGTCACGTGATCAGTGTATGATCAGCCACGTGATCAGTGCATGATCAGCCACATGATCAGTGCATGATCAGTTACGTGATCAGTGCATGATCAGTTACGTGACTAGCATGATAGCCACTTGATCATTGCATGAT